>NW_026291673.1:0-250000 GCF_023091745.1 Budorcas taxicolor
AACCATGGGATTTTCCAGGCAAGAATACTGGAGTGGGTTGCCATTTTCTTCTCCAAGAAATCTTCCCAACCCAGGGATTGAACCTGGGTCTCACAAATTGTAGGCAGACACTTTACCATCTGAGACACCAGGGAAGTCTATAAAAATAATGTTTATGCTAAATATGTTTAGTGCGGGGAGATTCCACATCTTTTAAAGATACATACTAAAATATTTATGGATAAAAATGATTTGCTGTCTTGGAACTTCTTTAAAATAATCTTGGGAATTGAGGGTGAGTTTCAGATGAATCAAGACTGCTCATTATGGTAATTATTGAAGCTGACTTAGGGTGACATAGGGGCTTATTTCCCTTTACCCTTCTGAGTTCTTAGCTGAGGATCCCTGTAATAAATGACAGAATAACAAAGGAAAATAAAACAGAAGTTTATTAACATGTATATCTCTGATATACATGTGAAATATCAATAAGAACTGAGTAACTCCTGAGATGGCCCAAGCCACCACCTTAAATGCCATCTCCCCCTAAAGACAAAAGAAAAGGTGATGGAGCGCCAATGAGAGGTTAATAGGAAAAGCAGCTTAAACTACAGTAGGGTTGAGTTTGTTAGGCAGATTTCATCCTTCTTGAAGACTGTCCTTCAACAGGATTCTGCTGTGATTTAGAGCCATCCATTTTCTGGTACAGAGAGGGAGACGCCTTTACAAATGGAGGTTTCCTTTATCAGTGTAAATGTCCCTCAGAAGAATAACTTCTACTCTGTCTTCAGAGTTTCTCCTGTGTCTATTTCCGAAAAACACAATCAACTCACAACAATCTTTCTGCCAGAGAGCCCTATTCTGGAGTGACACATTGTGTCACCCTTTCATTCTATTCTGTTTTTGTATTTTTGAAATGTTCTTAAAAATATAAATCTATTAAAAAAAATCTACAGGAAATTAGAAAAAAAAAACCACACCATAGAAATCAGGTGACAGAGGGGCCAGAGCTGTTGCTAGAAAAGCAGCTTCTCTTGGCTCTGAACCTCAGTGGATGCTGTGGGAGGAGAGGACAGAACGCAGAGAACACGGGTCTAGCAGTCAGAGCTCTGCGCCTCAGAAACCAGGTCGGCCACCTGCGAGTCACATGACCCCAAGCCCATCGTGTGCCCTTCTGGGACTCCAGGTGTTTATCTGTGAAAATACTGGCCTTGCCTCCCTCAGAGGAATCCTGGGACATCTAAATGAGCTACAACAGTGCAGAGTACTCTGAAACCACCATAAAAAAAAATAATAATAATAATCACTTTTATTATTAGAAGTCCTGGTAAGAGACTTACTCTATTCTTAATGGCAGAGGCTGGATTCACCAAGGCTTGGAAGACTTGTTGTTCCTCACAGGCGACCACAGTGGAACAAGAACTCTTGAGAAAAGTCATGGGTAAAATCAAATTCTCTAGACTATAAGTAAAGTTTCACTTCTGCCCAGATTGCGAAAATTTTTAACCATTATGAATGCAATCTTTCAAAAAGTGTCTGACTCTCCTTGTAGTCTACTTCCCTGACTACATAAAGAAAATGGATTGAGGGGGTGGAGGAAACAAGTGAAACAGGTGAGGGAACTTAAGAGGTGCAAACTCCAGATTATAAAATAAGTAAAAGGGGATCAGGGACAAAAAATAAATAGATAAAAATTTAAAAAATAAATAAATCATGGAATTATACAACATAGGAAATATATTCAATAATATTGGAATAACTTTGCATGGTGACAGTTGGTAACTAAACTTATCATGTACTGTATAAAGTAGTAAATCACTAATGATGTATACCAGAAACTAATATAACATTGTAAGCCAATTATACTTCAATTTTAAAAATTCTTTTAATTTTACGTTAAAAATGTACATATGCTTAGAAAAAGAAAATAAGATTGGATATAAAACCCTAATTTATAACTCAAGGTCATCACTGTGGGTATTACTGACACCTAATGGCTAACATGATGCTCTCAGGAACCAGCAGGGTGCACAAGTCTGCCCTGCAGGTGCCCTTCTGCTTGGCTCAGTGCCCCCTCCTCCTCTCCCTTGCCATGTGGTCCTCAGTGGTTGCTCTCAGCCCACAGTATCTTTGCCACCAGCAGCAACTCCTCAGCCTCCTGGGTTGAGCAGAAGTGAGGGACACATGGAAGAAAGGGTTGGGGAATAAATGCAAAGACCACTCAGCTCTCAGGGAACCAGCCGTGAGTCAAGGCACAAAGCTCGCTGTGGGATGCAGAGGATTCTGTTTACTTCCTGCCCATCACCTGAGCTCCAAAGTCCCACAGCCTCCACCTGGACCAGAGACCATCGGCAAAAGTGGCTTCAGACAAAGGCCAAGTGACTGGACAAGGTCGGGCCATTTCTAAGGGTCCTGGGAAGAGGACATAACTCCTGGCCACACCTCCCCTCTCAGAGGAAGGGACTGGGTGAACCCACTCTGGCTCTCCGAGGGCATCCCACTTACAAACCAGCAATGGAGACCTCACCACTCAGAGAGAAACACTGATGACCTGGGGAGGTAGTCTCTGTGACTCAGGCCCAGGCAGAGGCTTCAGGCTCCTTCTCTCCACCCTGAGGGCCCCGGGCAGGTGGGGACCTGTCCTCTCCACCCACAGTACCGTGGAGGTGCACACACAGGACAGGGGTGCTGGTAAATCTCTGGCTGTTCTATTCTAATTAGGGGTGACTGGCAAGTGCTCCATAGCCTGGTACTTGTTTCTCTGAGAGGAAGAGATACTCCTCAGTTCTCACAGGACAGTCCATGGAATTCTCCAGGCCAGAATACTGAAGTGGGTAGCCTTTCCCTTGTCCAGGGGATGGTCCCAAGCCCGGGATCGAACCCAGGTCTCCCTCATTGCAGGCAGATTCCTTAACAGCTGAGCTATCAGGGAAGCCCTTCTCATAGGACAGAGGTTTTCACATCTCAAAATCCTAAAACACTAAAAGCCTCACTCTGGACTGGCGCCACCCTGCTTTCTCCCACTGGTGCCACCAGGAGTACCTGCGAGGCCCCGCTCATGCTGTGGGTGGTAAGAGCACAGTGCTTGGGATCATGGATGATCCACGGGGTGTTCTGTGCACCTGAGGGATTAAAAGAGGGCTGGAGATAAAAAAGGAAACATGTTTGTGTTTTAGAAAATCCTGGGCTGAGTTTAGATCTTCCACCATCTAAAATATAAAGAACAACAAGCAGTATAGATTGATCACAACACAGGTAGTTGCTTCAGAAAATCAATTATTTCGCTAACTAGCATTGCTACTAGTACTAGTAGTACTATCACACAGATGAGCCCCTAAATTTACGTCCTCTCCTCCCCTCTTCTCTGCCATGACCACCCAGCGACCAACCTCCTGAAAGGGCCCAGGGCTCTTCCAGTTCCACCTTATGCAGCCCCAGGGCTGGCCTTCCTGGATCCCCAGCAGGAAGTATTACTGGGGCTGGACAACTGTGAAATCAACACTCCCAGCACCACAGTGGGGAGGATTCCCTCTCAGGAAGAACCCCAGATCCTGTGGCCTCTCCCTCTATGTCTGCTTCTCCCATGAGCTGCCACAGCCAAGATCCAGGACTCATATTAGAATGGGATCCATCCAAGGCTTAGTGACCCCAGCCAAGGAGCCAACAGCCCAGGACAGCAAGAAAAACCAGCAGCTCAGTTCAAACCCAGCCACATGGGCTATGCTTTGAACCCACCCGACTTTAAGACTCTTTAGCATCTGGTACCAAAGAGAAACTAGAGAGCCAGGGACAGCAGAGAAAGACCTCCTCCAGGATATGATCCAACATTAAACCCGGAGGCCACTCATCCAACCAGGCACCTGGCATGAGCAACAGGCAGAAACCGAGGCCCCAGGGTTTCCTGATAAGCAGAATTCATGAGAGCTCGGTTGTGTGAAGTCAGGAAATCCTGAACAAACAGGCCACACCAGCTTGCCACCTGTGTATTTCAAACAGAGACTTACTATGACTATGTGGAAATTCCACGACTGGACAGCTGTGCATGGGACAAACAAGGGCGGGGGCAGCCTGACGGGCTCCTGCTCCCTCTCCCACCCCGTCCTTCACAGGACACTGCAGTACCTAGGTGGTCAGTGCCCTCTCAAAGGTGGCAACCTGCCCCACACACCTGTCCCACCCTCTGGCACAATGGCCAATCCTCTTCTGACATCAGTGAGAACTCCATCCCCCAGGACCATCCAGTCACCTGGGAGCTGGCAGATTCTCTGGTCTCTCCAGTTATGTGGGGTGGACTTCACCTTCCCAGCTGCCCACTGCCCGCAGTGCCCTCAGTCCAGCACAGGCTTTAAACAAGAGCCATGCTGCCCACCTGTAAACCACCTGGCACACCTCACCCCCAACACGATGGACTGAGGACAACTCACACCTTCTCCACCTTCTCCACCCCTTTCACAGCAACTGCATCTTCAAGGGACCACGGAGAGCACGAGCCCCCCAGGGGGGTCTGCAGCAGACCTCCAGCAGGCTCAGCCAGGACAGGGGGCTGCCAGCATTGTGTCCCCAGTTGAACTGTCCTCTGGGGGATCTTGACCCAGGATCTTCAGGGTCATGGAGGTCATTGACCTCACAGCTTTCTGTCTCTGGTTTGCCCTGCACATTCCCTCCTACACCCTCTGCCAATGCCAGGATACCAGGATCCCCCTTCAACGAGAAATCTGCTTCCACAACCAGGGAAAGAAAGCAGCGTGAAGGGTGCACAGAATTCACGGTGAAGCTGGAGCTCCTTCCCACGGGGGCTTTGCTCACAGTGCCAGCCCACGGGGAAGGGGGCAGTCTGGGGAAAGGTGTGCTCTTAGGAGTTCTGGGCGGCTACAGTCAGATGCAGGGCCCTGGGTTCTGCTCCCCTGGAAGAGGAGCGGTGATGGTATCTTCTTAGAAAAGCATTTATCAGATGTGACCTGGTCAAGGGAACAATTTCTACCTTGTTAAACTATAAATGAGTGCCATAAATGTACGTTATTCTGGGCGTGGGTCCAATTTACCTTCCTCTCAATCACAGGGAACATATTGACTGAGGCTGCTGGAATCTTCTTTTGGTCAAAGATCAGCCAACGTTTATACTGAGCACCAGGAACTTTCTACCATAATATAAAATGTCTTTTATTTCAAGGCCATCCTTCCACAATACTGTTGAATCAGTTGAAAAATAGTAACCCCTGGAGTCCAGTTCTTGCCATTCTAAAGGCAAATAAAACCTCTGAGCTCCATCATGTTTCCATGAGGGTTTATCCCAGACCTTAGACTACTGGTCTCTCTTCCCACCAGTCCCGTCCACCTCGGTACTGAAATACATATACCAATAAGCAGTGCACAGTATGAATATCTTTTACCTCAAGAAATGTAAACATTCCCCAAATTAAATAGGATTTCCAGTAACACTTTATGATTGCTTTCACTAAAGAGGGCTCCCGTGCATCCTTCTGGGCTCTCTTAACTTCTTGATCCCAGTACCTGTGATACAAAACAAAGCACAGTAAACAGCATGTCCCCCAAAGGGGAAACGGGGGAGGGGCAGAGTGGGGGAGGGGCAGAGGGGGAGACGAGCCTGCACTACAGGGCGCTCTGCGGCTGCGCAATAGATGCCGGCTACCTGCTCACAGGGCTCCTGAAAGATGAGCGGTGCAGACTCTGAAGCTCCAGAGAAACAGGCCTTGAGGGAAAAGTCCCAGATTCTGGAAACAAGTTCCTGCCTAGATTTGCTGGACTCACAGGTCATGAGCAGTTCAGGAAGGCAGATTCCCTCTTCCATGGACCCCACCTCCAGGGACAGAGCTCGGCCTCCAGGGCCATGGCTGCGGGCTCCCTCCACGTCCACAGATGTACAGGGAACATGGGCTCCCCCAGCCTCCAAAATGGGCTAAGCCTAGGGTCAACCTGAGGGGACGAGCGTACAGTGCCAGGGGAGGAGCCTCAGGAGAACCCAGAGGAAGGCAAAGCCTCCCCCAAACCTTTAGCCCCACGTGAAAATTCTCACTCTCCCTCGCCCCCTCCCTGCTGCCTGTGCTCACCCTTGCAGCTGTTCTCCAAGGTGCTGGGAGCAATCTTCCGGAAGCACCGAGTACATGTCATCTGGTTCTAATTTCCGTTTGTGACCAATTTTAAACAAGGGGTTTAGCCACCTGTTAAAAATTAAAAGGAGAGTGACATATATCCAAATTACACATCTCTAATTAGAAACCTACATTCATGGACATTGTTAAAAAAAAAAAAAAAAAACTCTACATTTTAAATATATAAAGATATGGGGAAAATTAGATATATGCTTACAAACACACATACATTCTAGGTATAGGAAAGTCATGCTGGCTTATATATTACATAACTTAATTAAAGGAGCCTGTTTGTGGCCTACCGAACATTCATTGTACATCTGCTTTAATTATTAATGAAAAAATATGTTTAGAAATCAAAATAAAGTAACAGTGGTTCAGGCATGCAGAATAGAGCTGAATGGCCATTGTGGGTAAGGCTGCAGATATGTTCCTGTATTACTGAGGATTTATGTCTTCTGAAATGTATCAGATTGAAGGATACCTACATGTGTTAGTGATAAAGAACCCGTCTGCTAAAGCAGGAGTTGTAAGAGATGCTGGTTCGATCCCCAGGTTGGGAAGATCCCCTGGAGAAGGAAATGGCAACCTACTTCAGTGTTTAAACCTGGAAAATCCCATGGACAGGGCAGCCTGGTGGGCTACAGTCCACCAGTTGGTGCAACCCCACCAGTTGGGGTTGCAGTCGGACATGACTGAAGTGTCTTAGTACCATTTATATTCAAAGCAGTTGCAACCTTGAGGTCTCAAGATCTCCTCAGATCAATTGTCAACACAGAGGAGCTTTTACAGGGATTATCTTATGGACACAATACCCTGAGTCTAACAGGCTCTGGACCCTGAATTTGTTACAGTCCTGTCAGACTCCCTTCAGCCAGAAGACTCATGTGAGCTTCTTTCTGAACCCAACCTTCTGAAGACAACCTCAAGATAAGTAATACCTTCCCAACTAAAATACAGTTGATTTTTCTTATGGTCCTCCTTGGTATCACTCCCTGGCAGATTCGTTTATTTTTAAAGTAACATTCAAACATGCAAAAGGGCTGAAGTTTTACCGACTGTTGGATCTATCACCATCAGCCTCAGTCGAGGAATAAATACAGCCCGCCAGACTTTCAGGGAACTGCACTAACAGCTGACAGCATCACCGAACTATGGTTTAATTCCTCCACGTCCAGGCTTCTGCCCGGGGACATCAAAGTTGCCCATTGCCACCACACTCCTGCAAAGGCGTGTGTTAGTCAAATCCCTGTTTTCTGGGGGTCCAACCAACCGTTCATCATGAGCCCTCCACCTACAGGCATGGCCAACTCTAGATAGTTATCATGCTTAAGGGCTCTGGGGACAGGATCATACCAAACATGGAGGGGCCTGGCCATGTGCAAGTACCCTGGATGGAAGGGCGCCACCATAAGCCTAAACAAGACTCAATAAAATTCAAGGACAGTGTGTGTGCCCCTGAGGAATGTTTGTTCCTCGAGGTCCCTGTGGTAAGGGCCACCCATGTTGGGCCATCAAGTGTCTCCAAAAAACTACCAGGGGACACTGGGCTATAGGTTGTTCACACCCAGATCAAGGTTACATTCAAATTTTAATTACACTCGCACAACCTGTGAATCAAAAGGGCCATTCATCTAGTCAGGAGGGGAGCTGGACTGGTAATAGCAGTTGTCACTCTTGTAAGATCCCCGGTGAGCCTAGCATGAGAAAGAACTTATAATAACCTAAGCATAAAAAAAAATAAATTTAAAAAAGTCAGAGACTGGCCTAGGTAAGTAGAGAACCCAGATCTAACCTTAGAATGACAAAATCTTCACTAGACCCTCTGGCCTACATGACACTTGACCACTACAAAGCTCTTGACTACCTGCTGGCTGCTCAAGGGGGAATTTATGCCCCAGCAACCATTTCCTGCTGTTTTGATGTTAACACTAGTGGTCAGATAGAAGAGAGCACATCCCAATTGCCAGAGAAAACCAGTTGTAGACAAAGACAAATATCATATGGTATCACTTATACACAGAATCTTAAAAAGCAGGACAAATGAACTTATCTACCAAAGAGAAATAGAGTTACAGATGTAGAAAATGAACTTATGGTTTCCAGGGGGGCAGGGAGGAAGGGACAAATTGGGAGACTGGGATTGACATACATCGACTACTATATACGTATCCAACTCTTTGCAACCCCATGAACTGCAGCCCGCCAGGCTCCTCTGCCCATGGGGATTCTCCAGGCAAGAATCCCTGAGTGGGTAGCCATGCCCTGCTCCAGTGGATCTTCCCAACCCAGGGATCTAACCCAGGTCTCCTGCACTGCAGGCAGATTCTTTACAGTCTGAGCCACCATGGAAATATATATAAAATAGATAACTAATAAGAACCTACTGTATAGCAGAGAGAACTCTACTCAATACTCGGTAATAGCCTTTTTATTTTTTAAAGAAAATTACCTTTTAAAAATAGTGGATATATGTCTATTGATTTACTTTGCTGTACTCCTGAAACTAACACAACACTGTAAATCAACTGTACCCCAATAAATTTTTTTCTTTAATAGAGAGAAGGTCACTTGGCCAAATACTCAAAACAAGAAGGGCCTGGCTGAACAAATTTGTGACAGGAACTAAAGAAGGTTCCCCAGCTTCTCTGGGCTTCCAAGGTCATTCTTAGAACCCCTTGCAGTTACTCTCCTTCTCTTGCTCTTTGGTCCATGATTCCTCAATTGACTTATTAGTTTTATCTCTTAGAGAACTGAGACAATCAAGTGGCAGATGGTCTTTACCCAAGGCTATGAGCAATTGAGACTCTAGCCTGAGAACAATCAGATTCATTTTAGTGGAATCAGGAGAAATCTGCTCCTCTAACCCAAAGCGAAAACAACAACCAGTTGTGGATGTGCCTGGTGATGGAAATAAAAGTTCAATGCTGTAAGAACAATATTGCATAGGGACATGGAATGTTAGGTCCATGAATCAAGGTAAATTGGAAATGGTCAAACAGGCAATGCCAAGAGTGAACATTGATATTTTAGGAATCAATGAACTAAAATGGGGTGAAGTGGGTGAATTTAACTCAGATGACCATTATATCTACTACTGTGGGCAAGAATCCCTTAGAAGAAATGGAGTAGCCATCATAGTCAACAAAAGAGTCCAAAATGCAGTACTTGGGTGCAATCTCAAAAATGACAAAATGCTCTCTGTTCATTTCCAAGGCAAACTATTCAATATCATGGTAATCCAAGTCTATGTCCCAACCAGTAATGCCAAAGAAGCTGAAGTTGAATGGTTCTATGAAGACCTACAAGACCTTCTAGAACCTTAGTTCTAGATAGGATATCACCCCCCAAAAGATATCCTTTTCATCATGGGGACTGAAATGCAAATCTAGGAAGTCAAGAGATACCTGGAATAGCAGGTGAATTTGACCTTGGAGTACAAAATGAAGCAGGGCAAAAGCAAACAGAGTTTTGCCAAGAGAATGTACTGGTCATAGCAAACACCCTCTTCCAACAAAATGAGAAAAGACTACACATGAACATCATCAGATGGTCAGTACCAAAATCAGATTGATTATATTCTTTGCAGCTGAAGATGGAGACACTCTATACAGTCAGCAAAAACAAGACCAGGAGCTGACTGTGGCTCAGATCATGAACTCCTTAGTGAAAAATTCAGTCTTAAATCGAAAAAAGTAGGGAAAGCCACTAGACTGTTTAGATATGACCTAAATCAAATCCCTTATGATTATAGAGTGGAAATGACAATAGATTCAAGGGATTATATCTGATAGACAGAGTGCCTAAAGGACTATGGACAGAGATTAGTGACATTGTACAGGAGGCAGTGATCAAGACCATCCCCAAGAAAAAGAAAGGCAAAATTGTTGTCTGAGGAGGCCTTACAAATAGCTGAGAAAAGAAGACAACATAAAGGCAAAGGAGAAAAGCAAAGATATACCCATCTGAATGCAGACTTCCAAAGAATAGCAAGGAGAGATACGAAAGCCTTCCTAGTGATCAAGGCAAAGAAACAGGAAAATATTAGAATGGGAAATACTAGAGATATTCTCAAGAAAATTAGTGAAACTAAGGGAAAATTTCATGCAAAGATGGACACAATAGAGGACAGAAATGGTATGAATGTAACAGAAGCAGAAGATATTAAGAAGAGGTGGCAAAAATACACAGAACTATACAAAACAGATCTTCATGACCCAGATAACAACGGTGGTATGATCACTGGACAACAGCCAGACATCCTAGAAGGCGAAGGCAAGTAAGCCCTTGGGACGTATCACTAAGGACAAAGGTAGTGGAGGTGATGGAATTCTAGTTGAGGTATTTCAAATCCTAAAAGATGATGCTGTTAAATTGGTACATTCAATATGCCAGCAAATTTGGAAAACTCAGCAGTTGCCCACAGGACTGGAAAAGTTCAGTTTTCATCAATCCCAAAGAAAGGCAATGCCAAAGAATGTTTAAAGTACCACACGATTGCATTCATCTCACACGCTAGCAATGTAATGCTCAAAATTATCCAATAGTACCAAGAACCATGAAGTTCCAGATGTTAAAGCTGGATTTAGAAAAGGCAAAGGAACAAGAATCAAATTGCCAACATCTGTTGGATCACAGAAAAAAGCCAGAGAATTACAGAAAAAAGTCTATTTCTGATTTATTGACTAATGCTAAGCCTTTGATTGTGTGGATCACAACAAACTGGGGAAAATTCCTCAAGAGACAGGAATGCTAGACAATTTGACCTGCCTCCTGAGAAATTTGTATGCAGGTCAAGAAGCAACAGTTAAAACAGGACATGGAAAAAGAGATTGGTTCCAAATTGGGAGAATAAGGCAAGGTTGCAGAGTTCCAGAAAAACATCTATTGCTGCTTTATTGACTATACCAAAGCCTTTGACTGTGTGGATCACAGTAAATTGTGGAAAATTCTTCAAGAGATGGGAATACCAGACCACCTGACCTGCCTCTTGAGAAATCTGTATGCAGGTCAGGAACCAACAGTTAATACTGCACATGGAACAACAGACTGGTTCCAAATAGGAAAAGGAGCACGTCAAGGCTGCATGTTGTCATCCTGCTTATTTAACTTCTATGCAGAGTACATCATGAGAAAGGCTGGGCTGGATGAAGCACAAGCTGGAATCAGAATTGCCAGGAGGGATATCAATAACCTCAGATAGGCAGATGACACCACCCTTATGGCAGAAAGTAAAGAGGAACTAAAGAGCCTCTTGATGAAAGTGAAAGAGGAGAGTGACAAAGTTGGCTTAAAGCTCAACATTCAAAAAACGAAGATCATGGCATCCAGTCCCATCACTTCATGACAAATAGATGGGGAAACAGTGGAAACAGTGGCTGACTTTATTTTTTGGGGCTCCAAAATCACTGCAGATGGTAATTGCAGCCATGAAATTAAAAGATGCTTACTCCTTGGAAGGAAAACTATGACCAACCTCGATAGCATATTCAAAAGCAGAGACATTACTTTGTCAACAAAGGTCCATCTAGTCAAGGCTACGGTTTTTCCAGTAGTCATGTATGGAGGTGAGAGTTGGACTATAAAGAAAGCTGAGTGCAGAATTGATGCTTTTGAACTGTGGTGTTGGAGAAGACTCTCGAGAGTCCTTGGACTGTAAGAAGATCCAACCAGTCCATCCTAAAGAAAATCAGTCCTGGGTGTTCATTGGAAGGACTGATATAGAAGCTGAAACTCCAATATTTTGGCCACCTGATACTAAGAGCTGACTCATCTGAAAAGACCCTGACATTGGGAAAGATTGAAGGCAGGAGAAGAAGGGGATGACAGAGGATGAGATGGATAGATGGCATCACCAACTCAATGGACACGAGTTTGGGTAAACTCTGGGAGTTGGTGATGGACAGGGAGGCCTGGTGTGCTGCAGTTCCTGGGGTCACAAAGAGTTGGACATGACTGAGTGACTGAACTGACTGACTGAGCTGATGGCAGAAAGCAAAGAGGAGCTAAAGAGCCTCTTGAGGAAGGTGAAAGAGGAGAGTGAAAAAAGCTGGCATAAAACTTACCATTCAAAAGATGAAGATCATGGCATCTGGTACCATCACTTCATGGCAAATTAATGGGGAAACAATGGAAACAGTGACAGACTTTATTTTGGAGGCTCCAAAATGACTGCAGATGGTGACTGCAGCCATGAATTAAAAGATGCTTGCTCCTTGGGAGAAAAGCTATGGCCATCCTAGACAGCATATTAAAAAGCAGAGACATTACTCTGCTGACAAAGGTCTGTCTAGTCAAAGCTATGGCTTTTCCAGTAGTCATGTATGGATGTGAGGTTTGGACTATAAAGAAAACTGAGCACCAAAGAATTGATGCTTTTGAACTGTGGTGTTGGAGAAGACTCTTAAGAGTCCCTTGGTCTGCCAGGAGATCCTACCAGTCAATCCTAAAGAAAATCTTTCCTTCATATTCATTGGAAGGACTGATGCTGAGATTGAAACTCAATTCTTTGGCCCCCTGATGTGAAGAACTGACTCATTGGATAAGACCCTGATGCTGGGAAAGATTGAAGGCGGGAGGAGAAGGGGATGACAGAGGATGAGCTGGTTGGATGGCATCACCAACTCGATGGACATGAGTCTGAGCAAGCTCCAGGAGTTCACAATGGACAAGGAAACCTGGTGTGCTGCAGTCCATGGGATCACAAAGAGTCAGACATTTTGAGCAACTGAACTGAACTGAATCCAACATGTGACAACGCCTGCGCTTAGCAGGTAGCAGGATCAGAAGATGAACCTTTGCCCCTTCAGTAATAAGGAGCAATAAAAAGATAAGGCTGATGCCCCAGAAATATATTCCTGCCCCTCCCTCGAATGAAAACAAACCTCTCTTATCTGAGTTTCAGGCTCAGTCATAAAAGGAAAGAAAAAAATAAAAACTGACTAGAACTAGGTAGGACCCAAATGGCAGAAGACCTAACCTGTAATAGACACAGAGCCTCATTATGCATCCACTGTAATATATGAGCATGATAAATGACACACCAACCAGACCACTACAGTTGACAGTGACTATGACAACAAAGCCAAGAGCTCATACAAGGACTGAAAAGGAGTGCTGCCTTAATTTCAGGTCCAAATCACACCACGTTATTGGGTAAGCCATGAATATTCCTCCCTCTCTTAACCTGATTCCCTTCCTTTTACTTCAACCCTCCTATACACCCAGTTGGGCTGAGAGGTTGACTTGCAAACTAAGTCTCCATTTCTCATTCTTTGGTCATTGAGCAAAGTGTGTGCTCTACCAGTCTCACCACCAGTTTACTTGTTGGTTGTGGGAATCTGAGTGGAGAAAGAACCTCCCCATCATGATAAGGGGTCTCAGTCTGGGCCAGGACCCTGGAACAAGTCCAGGCAACCAATTCTATGGCAAGCACAGCAGTTACATACACAAGAAACAGAGACCCCAGAACCAGACTTCCTGGTTTGAGATCCCACTCTACCACTTACTAGCTGTGTGATGGTAGGCAACTACTCAACCTCTATGCTTCAGAGTCTTCAAGCATGAAATAAGAGGTAATAGCTCCTTCCTCCCCAGCAGAAAAGCTGGAAATGGGTGCCAATGAAAATGGAAGTCTTCACCTTCCATTTCTATGCACATACATTTTCAAAGTCAACAAACAGAATGTGCTTTGAGAGTTTCTTGCCCTACTTGATGTTAAGGAGACATTTGTCTACTTTGCTATTATTTATGGTAACCACACACATATTCCTTCTTCTAGGCCCGTCTTTCCTAAAGGGCGATCAAATAGCCAAGGGATGTAGCTACATGCACTGAATACACCACCATCCAAGCAAGCATAGGAGCTTCCATCCCCCTGGGGATCCCCTAGACTGTCCAATAAAAGAAGTGTCAGAATTTGTGGAAAAGATAAATGGGTTAGGGTCCAGAAACAAAAGACCTAATAATCATCCAAGTGTGATTAAAATCCAAAGGTTCAGGCCTGCATATCTGTAGTCCCAGCTATTAGATGAAGACTTCATTTAAGAGCTTCAGCTCTCTGCAGTGCTTTTCATCTCTGTGTTTCCTCCCAGCTCATGGACCTGTCAGTGGTTTCAGGACCAAAGGACTCCTGGGCAGGACCACCTGCATCAAGACCATGCACTGCTTCCCTGAAGAATAGATATCTGGATAAGACCCCACAGGTTTCAGGGACCCCATCCCCAGGGTTTGGTTCTCAAAGGTAGAAGTGGAGATAGATATTCACAATAGGGCCAGGGGCTGTGGTCAAATACACACTCTATTCCTGGCTGTGTGTCCCAGGCAAAAGCAACACATGTTCCAGAATAATGTCCCATTCATTTCATAAAAAACAATAGCGTTTTGTACACACATGAAATTGGCCAAAACTGGGTACCAGGACATACAGGACTACACAGGGAGTGAAGGAGGGACAGAAAGAAAGACATGATTATAGACGGGGGAGAGAGGGAGCCCAGGGCAGTTGGAACTCAGATGTTCACCTAAGGAACATGGGAAAAGGTGGGGACATTATTGGAAGATGGCAAAGATTCAGGGCACTAAATAGATAAAGATAATTGTTCACAAGCTGCTTGCTTGGTGGGGGCGGGGGTGCAGTTGCAGCTTATTTCAGAACTGACAGTGAATTCCTGAGTGGTTCTGAGGCCACTGGATAAGGTGGAGAGTAGGGAGCCCAGTCCCTTCTCTTGCTGGGCAGTGACTCTCCCTGAGAAACCTCCTTGCCTTCTGCTCCTGCTGCATCAGCTCTCAGGCTCTGGGGCTGGCTGGGCGGAGAGCAGCAAGGCAGGGACACTCAGTTTCCCTGACACCAGGTCCCTTGGTACCCCTCCCAACCCCACCGGCCCCAGGCTCCCAGGCACACTCCCTCGCTTTGTCCCTTGATCCCCAACAGAAGCCAACAGTGTTGCGCCCCCGGTGGAATGTCACAGCTCAGACAGGGCACTCACCAGACAAACAGGCGCGAGCAGAAGTTCGCCTTCTGCAGCGGGCTGGTCTTCACCTCCGTGGACACAGGCAGCATCTTGCCGGCCAAGGCGGACACAGACCGGGGTCTTCCTGCTCAGGCGGCCGTGGGGCTCCTGCTGCTCCTGGAGGCTCTGGCGGGGATGCTGGATTCTGGCCGCCTCACAGGTCCACTGGGCCGGAGCCTGAGAACCTCTGCTTCTGAGAGTGGAGCGCCCTTTGTGCACCAGGTCCGCCTCCCAAGACTGAGCAGCCTCCAGGGTCCACCTCTGAGGCACCCGCTCTGTGCAGGTGCTGCCACAGGCATAGGATGGATGCAGCGTGCCACGTGTGGGGCTGCAGGACCAGGAAACACCCAGATAGACGCTTCCAGAAGCCTCACGCAGGTGGGAGGCAAAGTTATCAGCTCTTTGTTGAAGGCAGCAGGCTGACTGTGAGGCACAACCAGCCCAGCTCCTAGGAGCGCACCTGGCCGCAAACTCTGCGGAAGTTCCTGTTCTGAGCCCAGGCACTCACCCAGAAGGTGGAGATGCGAGGCTCAGCCCCGCCCATCTCTGCTGCTCAGAGGCTCCCCATGCGCTGCAGAGGAAACCTGGAGAAAGCTGGCAGAAGGAGATAGCAGCCTCCTCTCTGGGCCCTCTGCCCTCATCAAGACCAAACAAAGGCGCTGTGGGAACTTCTCCAACTGTAAGGAAGCAGAACCCAGTGGGGCCTTCCTGGGATAGATTCTACCCAAACCCCATGCCCTCTGCCTGTCTCCTGTTGGTAGAAAATTTTTAGTCTCCCAGGCCTCATCTGAATCACAAAAGGCTGGCTCAAGAATTAATGACTGGAAAAATGTGAACACGTAATTAAAAAAACAAAACGTTATCAATAGATTAGCCATACTGCCCTCACAGAATCTTTAGCTCCTCCCAGAAGGCTACAGATGATATGTTTGGTGCACATTCCCGAGTTGTTTTGCAGATGCTGAAAAGTCCACCAGGTGGAAGACGTTAACTGCATGACCATGATAAACTGGAACTTAAGGATTTATGATGATAACCCCTGTTGCCTTACCCTGCTCCTCAACATCAAGCAGAGAATAGTGCATGAGCTAAATCAAGTACTCTCCATTCTCTCTCCTATTCTGCCTTTAAAACACCTCCCCTGAAATCCACTGGGCAGTTCCAGACTTCTGAGCACGAGCATCCTTACTCCTTGCTTGGCCCGTGCAATAAGCTTTTCTCTGCTCAGAACACCAACATTTCTGTTCATATCGCCTCAGTGTACATTGGGCACAAGACCTTGGTTTGGCCAATACAAACCAGGCACCAAACATTTGACGATGGCCAACAACAGGGTTTAGCACAGATTATGTTTGTAGAGCTATAACACTTAAACAAATGTAACAGAAGATTAGAAGACTTCAAATGATTTTGAAACATGAATTCATGCTGTCATTGGAGATCGCCACAACATGTGAGGTGTCTTGCATCTCATAGGTTACATTGTGGGGGGACCTCTGTGAGCTTTTTGCTGCTCTCTTTGAAGAGGAATTTGGGACAGAGAGATTGCCTTATGATTTCTTTCATCATGAGCTCAGGGACTGCCTAGTGGAGTAATAGTGGCAATATGTTATAGAATACAGGTTATGTGCATTTGTGGGAAACTTAATTAACTTTTAACTCCCACAATGCCCTATTCAAGAAGGTATTATCTCTATTTCACAGATGAGAAAGATGAGACTCAAGGACAGCATTCTCCAAGATCTTTGAATCAGTAAATGATGAATTTTGATTTGGATTCAAGTCCAAGTCCAGCATGACTGTCTCACTGTTGGATGGTCAGTGTGTGAAAAGTGTCTAGAATATGCTATCTGAATGAATCAATGCTGTAGGACTGAGAATAAAACTTGGGCTCCCACTCATAAGTGATAAGTTATTTGTGTGGTCATCTTACCAGCTCAGCAGCTTCTCTTCCCTTTCATTCTAAATGAAGAAAGATCAAAGTTTGTGGGGCTTATAATAAGATCACCTCATTATTCTTTGATAATTTCCCATGTACCTTGGCTAAAATGGTGTTATTAATAATGACTTTTAGCTTCAGTTATGCAAGATGAATATGTCCTGCAGAACTAGTGTACAGCAATTAGGTTACAGTTGACAGTACAGTACTGTGTCCTTTTCATTTGCTGAGGGAGTAGAGTTTGGGAGTTCTCAACATACAAGAGAGAAAAAATTAAACGATTAAGATGTGTGGTAGATATATTGATTGGCTTGGTAGGATGAGCATTTCACAATGTATATGTATGTCAAGTCATCAAGTTGTACATCTAAATATATACAATTTTTGATCATCAATTAGACCTCAATAAAGCTGAAGGAGAAACTAATTTTAAAGAAACCCTTACTGTATTCAATTTTTTTTTAATAACTCAAAGATATAAGAATGGCAAACTGTCAATTTTATATTGATGGGCATGCTATTGGTTTATTATACTATTTTCTTGATATTTCATGTGTGTTTGAAGTTTTCTATTGAAAAAAGGAAGACAAAGCTGAAAACTGTCAACTTCTAATTACCCATCTTTCTGGTGTTAACTCTTTCTTAGATAATGCAATCAAACAACCTAAATAATCACTCCTCACATGATTTCCAGTTCTCTTTGAAATTCTCTACATTTCTCCATCCCTATAAATGTTCAGCTACTACTTCTACTTCAAAGATGAATAAATTGCTTGCTGAAGTTGGAAGTCTAGTGACTTCTCTTGTCATACTTCCCCAGACTGTTCTCTCTGGTCCCCACAACTGTCTCAAGACCATAATTAGTGTCTCCAAACTGTCAAATACATTCAGTCCCTACAGTTTCTGCTGTATTTTTTTTTTAATTAAGAGTTTTTGAAACTTCTTAGCATTCTTTTCTGAACATACACTAATATGATACTTAGAAGAAATGTTCAAATCCAATGTTCCACTGTTCAGAGGAGACCAGCCCTGGAGCCAAGGGGCCAGAGCTCCAGATGCCTCACTCATCCTACTTCCAACAGGGTTACTGCCAGCCTCAGAATTTGTGAGAGTACTTTGTAAAAACTAAAACAAATACAAATAAAACTCTGTTTGTTTTGAAATGACTATACTTCTAAGTGCAATCAACAGATTCAATGCAATCCCTATCAAATTACCAATGGCACTTTTCACAGAACTAGAACAAAAAAATTCACAATTGATATGGAAACATAAAAGACCCTGAATATCCAAACCAGTCTTCAGAAAGAAGAATGGAGCTGGAGGAATCAACCTTCCTGACTTCAGACTAAACTACAAAGCTACAGTAAGCAAGACAGTATGGTACTGGCACAAAAACAGAAATATAGAACAATGGAACAAGAGAGAGAACCCAGAGATGAACCCACCCACCTATGGGTACCCAATTTTTGACAAAGGAAGCAAGAATATACAGTGGGGCAAAGACAGCCACTTCAATAAGTGGTGCTGGAAAAACTGGACAGCTACATGAAAAAGAATGAAATTAGATCACTACCTAAAACCATACACAAAGATAAACTCAAAGTGGATTAAAGACCTAAATGTAAGACCAGAAACTATTAAACTCTTAGAGGAGAACATAGGCAGAGCACTCAATGACATAAATCAAAGTAAGATCTCCTACCCACCTCCTAGAATAATGGAAATAAAAACAAAAGTAGACAAGTGCAGCATAATTAAACTTAAAAGCTTTTGCACAGCAAAGGGAACTACAAAGTGAAAAGACAACCCTCAGAATGGGAGAAAAAAATAGCAAAGGAAACAACTGATAAAGAATTCATTTCTAAAATATACAAGCAGCTCATACACCTCAATACCAGAAAAGCAAACAACCTAATCAAAAGTGGGAAAGGGACCTGAAGAGACATTTCTCCGAAGAAGACATACAGATGGGTAACAGGCACATGAAAAGATGCTCAACATCACTCATTATTGGACAAATGCAAATCAAAACTACAAGAAGTCACCACCTCACACCAGTCAGAGTGGCCATCATCAAAAAGTCTACAAACAATGGATGCTGGAGAGGGTATGGAGAGGGGAACATTCTTGTAATGCAAACTGACACAGTCACTATGGAAGACAGTATGGAGACTCCCTAAAAAGCTAGGCATAAAACCACCATATGACCCAGCAATCCCACTCCTAGGCATATACCCTGAGGAAATAAAAACTGAAAAAGACACACATACCCAAATGTTCATTGCAGTACTGTTTACAATAATGAGAACATGAAGGCAAACTGGATGTCCATCAATGTATAAATGGATAGAGAAGCTGTGGTGCATATATATACAATGGACTAGTGCTGCTGCTGCTGCTAAGTCGCTTCAGTCGTGTCCGACTCTGTTTGACCCCAGAGATGACAGCCCACCAGGCTCCCCCATCCCTGGGATTCTCTAGGTAAGAACACTGGAGTGAGTTGCCATTTCCTTCTCCAATACTCAGCCATAAAAAGGAACAGATTTGAATCTGTTCTAATAAGGTGGATGAAACTAGAGCCTATTATGCAGAGTGAAGTAAGTCAGAAAGAGGAATATAAATATTGTATCAGTTCAGTTCAGTTCAGTCGCTCAGTCGTGTCCGACTCTTTGCGACCCCATGAATTGCAGCACGCCAGGCCTCCTGTTCATCACCATCTCCCGGAGTTCCCTCAGACTCACGTCCATCGAGTCAGTGATGCCATCCAGCCATCTGATCCTCGGTTGTCTGCCGGGGTCCAGCCCCGGTGGATCCAGGGTAATTCGAAGGTGGAGATGGAGTCGGCGTCCTGGAAAAAACTTATTTAATTACAGATATAGAGGGAGATTAGAAACAGATAGTGTAATAGGAGAATTAGTGGAGAAAAGAGGCTGAATAACTGGTTTACATGGAATACCAATCACCACCTACGTAGGCCACAGGCGTCTTTCCATTCTCCCAAAGGAGACAAGGCACTGAGGCCTCCCCGGTCCGACCCCAGAAGCCCAGGCAGAATTAGCAGGCTTGGTGAGTACCCACATCTCCGATGGGAATTCAGCCAGGAAAGCGGGGAGCAAGAAAGAAACGACACGGGGGATTCAGTCTTTCCAGAAACTGATCCGATTTCTTTATTTTTCAGGTTTGTTTATATAACTTTTTGTTATACATAGGGATGAATACAGAGTCACGTGGGGGTCAGCAGACCTGACCCTTGTCACAATCAGGTGCTTCATATAAAATTATACAACGGTCTTATGAGTTTCATCATCTTCTGGCCATGAGGTCTGCTGACATTTTATGGCCCTTTCTGATACTGGTCAGTTAACCAGAAAACTTATTTTTCCAGGGGTGATTTTTTCTTAAATCAGGCGCCACCCTCCAAATAAAGTTGCATTCCTATAGGGTGAGGGTGTAGTGAGTTACAATCAAGAAAGGAATTTACTTAACCTAAGGTTTAACATGATTAATCTTAAAGGTTAATACTTATTTCTCCTATATGCTAGTTATATTCATTATAAGGGCAGGAATATGGAGATTTAGCAGCAAATATTTGCTCAACAAATGTAAACCCTTCACCAATGTTCCCCTTAAGATCTATTTTGTCTTAAGATAGTGATAAAGTTACATTTTTACATAGCATAGTGATTTATAACAAAGTACAGTGGTCTATAATAAAAGAGAAAATTCATTAACTCAAAAAGTCTAGTATTGCTAACATCAAAAATGACTATATTTCCTTTTCTATATTCCAAATACATTGATTAATATATTCCCAGGTGCCTAAGGATATGGAGGCCTGATGGCAATCATTGACTCATCAATGAAAAAAGCCCTACACTAATACTCCAAACTCTCTGTGCTGTTTATGGTTGAGAGGCTGTCACACAAGCTAGTCTGTCAGCAGAGAGGTTTGACCTGAGACATCCTTGTCACACCCAGGGCAGGGAATTAGCAGTAATTATTGGCATGACAAATGAAAAAACTCTTCACCAATATAATTCCTAATCAACCCACTATACTATACTAATGATCTTCTAACTTCTCAAAAGAGTCTATATTTAGAAAGTTTTAAAACATCCCATGCCTCTCACAGTTGGGAGGCTGTAAACAATCACATGTGGCCGGATGAGCCTGATCAGGCAGGCCAGAGAACCTTCAGAGTTCGTAAGCTGAAACACTCTTGTCACGCCCAGGAATTTTTATTAACTGGAGCTGCAAGTTAACTCCTTCTCTGAGAGAAATGGTTATGGGGGAGAGCTCCCTGTAAAGTACTCTGGTTTTGGGGGTAGATGCTCGGTTTCCTGAGGCTTGATCACGCCTTTGCATATGCCAAGCTTCCTTCCTCATGACCTTTACCATGGGTGGAGTTCCTCATGCTGGCTCCCAACAGTCGTCCCCTTCTCCTCCTGCCCCCAAACCCTCCCAGCATCAGAGTCTTTTCCAATGAGTCAACTCTCCACATGAGGTGGCCAAAGTACTGGAGTTTCAGCTGTAGCATCATTCCTTCCAAAGAAATTCCAGGGTTGATCTCCTTCAGAATGGACTGGTTGGATCTCCTTGAAGTCCAAGGGACTCTCAAGAGTCTTCTCCAACACCACAGTTCAAAAGCATCAATTCTTCAGTGCTCAGCCTTCTTCACAGTCCAACTCTCACATCCATACATGACCACAGGAAAAACCATAGCCTTGACTTGACAGACCTTAGTCGGCAAAGTAATGTCTTTGCTTTTGAATATACTATCTAGGTTGCTCATAACTTTGCTTCCAAGGAGTAAGTGTCTTTTAATTTCATGGCAGCAGTCACCATCTGCAGTGGTTTTGGAACCCCCCAAAATAAAGTCTGACACTGTTTCCACTGTTTCCCCATCTATTTCCCATGAAGTGATGGGACCGGATGCCATGATCTGAGTTTTCTGAATGTTGAGCTTTAAGCCAACTTTTTCACTCTCCTGTTACTGACACATATATATGGAATCTGAAGAGATGGCACTGATGAACTTATTTTCAGTGCAGCAATGGAGAAACACATATAGAGAAGAGACCCAGGGACAGAATGGGAGGAGAGGAGGGAGAAGGGGAGGTGTATGGAGAAAGTAACAAAGAAATTCACAATACCATATGTAAAATAGATAGCCAATGAGAATTTGCTGTATGACTCAGGGAACTCAAAGGTGGACTCTGCAAAACGCTGAAGGGTGAGGTGGGGAGGAAGATGGGAGGAAGATCCAGAGGGAGGGGACATGGGTATACCTATGGCTGATTCTTGCTGATGTATGACAGAAAACTACAAGATTTTGTAAAGCAATTACCTTTCAATTAAAAAAAAAAACAATAACAAAAAACTTTTTATTTTGAACAGATGTTCAGTGAATTCCTTTCAGGCTCAGGACCACTAGGCCAGACACAGAGCTTACAAACATGGGGAGCTGTCATAAGACCTCTGATCTGCATTTGTTTACTGATCTGAAATTGTTCAATACTACAACTAAAAGAACAATAACAAGTGATGGAGAGGATGTAGAGAAACTGGATTTCTCATATATTGCTGGTGGGAATGTAAAATGGTACAACCACAAAGTTATCTCATAACCCAGAAATTCTCCTCATAGTTATCTATCCAGGATAAATGAAAACATATGTGCACATGAAAACTTAGTTACTAATGGTTTAACACCATTATTCTAAAAAAGGTAATAATTAGGGTTGTTAGGGTTGGGAGGAAGCAAATGTACACCACCTAATGAATGGATAAATAAAATCTGGTATTACATGCAATAGGATATTACTTGTAAAGATAGATACATGAATGTATGCCACAACATGGATGAACATTGAATATATTATGCTGAGTTAATGAACCCAGCCATTGACAAAAGAACATCTAAGGAGAAATTCGGTCTTGTTGGACTTGATGATTCATTTCCAAAAAACCTCAGTGATCATGGGGGAAATCTGTATCTGTGCAAATTATAAATTATTATATGGTCTAGAGTAGGAGTCCCCAACCCCTGATCTATGGCCTGTTAGGAACCAGGCCACAGAGCAAGAAGTGAGCAATGGGAGAGGGAGAGAAGCTTGATGGGTATTTAGAACCACTTCTCATCACTCACATTGCCATCTGATCTCCACCTCCTGTCAGATTAGCAACAGCATTAGATTCTCTCAGAAGCATGAACCCTACGGTGAACTGTTCATGTGAGGGATCTAGGTTGAGCACTCCTTATGAGAATCTAATACCTTATGATCTGAGGTGGAGATGAAGTGATGATGCTAGCACTGGGGAGCTCCTGCAAGTACGATTATCACTAGCAGAGAGGTTGACAGCAGAGGGTCCGTAATAAACCAATTGCTTGCAGACTCATCAAGACCCTTTCAATGAGTGGCAAGTGACAAGCTGCATCTGTTGGCAGGCCATACAGTAGCACATGAGTTGGTGTACTTCAGTTGCACAGCTGCATCTCGTGACAAGCTTTAAGGCAGAATCCGACACTAATTTTAGTGTGCACAAGGCCTGCCCGTTACTTCCATCAGTGCCTCTTTCCTGCACTGCATACTTGTCTCTGTCACAGTTTTGGTAAATCCACAAGCTAACTTTAGCCAAAATGAGTAAAAAACAAACAGAGTCAGAGCTTCTTTGATAAGGGGGAGAGACCCAATGATGAGACAGCAAAACAGTCTAAGACTGCCAACAAAAGAAAACTTCCATTAAGATAAAATATCAAGAGTTCTACTTCAATTACATGTTAATTGCAACACATATATTTGCAACCAGTTATGCAATGAAGCCACGAAACTGTCACAACTGTTGTCACATGGAAAACAGCACCCTGCATTGAAAGACAAGCCTTTGGAGCTTTCCAAAAGGAAATATGTGAACACGAAGAACAGAAGCGATTAGTGATGGCCACGACTTCACCAAATGTGTCTGCACTGAGAGCATCATTCTTAGTGGTGAACATCATTGCTAAAGTTAAAAAGTCCTTCACTCTTACTGAAGAGTCAATCCTACCTGGTGCTGAGGACAGCTTTCATGAACTTTTAGGAGAGGCTGCAGTTCGAAAGGTGGCACCTTTCCCTCTTTTGGCTAGTACCATAGCTAGATGAATTGGTGAAACAGCAGAGGATATTGAGACACAATTGTAGGAAAGATTAATGGGTCACCGTGGTATGAAATCCAACTTAACAAGTCTACTGACGTTGACAAAAAAGCAACAATGCTTGTTTCTATGAGCTATATTTTCGGGAGGATGTGCAAGAGGATATGTTTTGTGCACTTTTGTTGCCAACCAATACCACAGCTGCAGAACTATTTAAGTCTTTGAAGTTACATATCAAGAACACTGAATTGGTCATTTTGTGTTGGTCTGTACACACAGTGGTTGCCATGACTGGATGGCTTTCTTGTTTCACTACTTGGGTCAAAGAGATCGCTTTTAAATGTGAGTCGATATACACTGTTATCCATAGAGAAATGCTGGCTAGCTGAAAAGTGTCACCTGAACTTAATGTTTCCAGGATGTGACTAAATGATCAACCACATTACAGTGCATGCCCTTAGCTCACGTCTGTCAGGCAGTTCTGTGAGGAGATGGATGCAGAGCACACACATTTCTTATGCACAAAAAAATGAGAAGACTTTCTAAAGGTAGATCACTGGCCAGAGTTTTTGAGGTACAAGAGATGCTGTGGGGATTTCTGGCAGCACCTTTCAGTGACACATAAGAGACTGCAAACCTTGCTTACCTGTGTGACATACACAACCTGCTCAATGAACTCAATCTATCACTTTGGGGAAGAAGGACAACTGTGTTTAAGTCAGCAGATAAAGTGGCTTCATCCAATGCCAAACTGGAATTATGGAGGTAACAAGTGAACAATGGGGTTTTGACATATTTCAAATATTAACAGAGATTTTGAAAGAGACTGAGCCAGGGCCTTCTTCATCCTGGCTGGTGTGTGACCACCTATTTCAGCTTTGGAAAGAGTTTGAGCATTACTTCCCAACCACAAAATACTCTTGAACTGGGAAGGAATGGGTCTGTGATCCATTTGCGAATAAGCCAGGTGAATCGACTTTATCCGTTGTAAGAGAGGATCACCTTCTTGAGACTGTAAATGATGATGATCTAAAAAATATGTTTGAGACAATGTCAAATCTCTGTATGTTCTAGATTAAAGGCAGAATATCCTGAGATTGCCACAAAGCACTGAAAAGTCTGCTTCCATATTCAACAAGCTATTTTTGGGAAGCAGGGTTTTCTGCAGTGACAGCAACCAAAATGTGATTGCAGAGTAGACTGGACACAAACAGCACACTTCAGGTGTCAGTCTCTGCCATCACCCCAAAATGAGACTATCTAGTTGCAGAAAAACAGGCTCAGGGCTCCCACTGATTCTGCAGTATGGTGAGCTGTATAATTATTTCATTATATAATCACAACACAATAATAAAAGAAAGACAGTACACAATAAATGTAATGAGCTTGAATCATCTCAAAACCATCCCACCCTCCCTGGTCCATGGAAAAACTGTCTTTCATGAAACTGGTCCCTAGGGCCAAAAAGGTTGAGGATCACTGGTCTATAGGATCTCTGACATATGGTCAAAGCTGTGTTAAATCTGTAGCAGTTTTAACAGCAGAACTAAAATGGCTTGAGTGGGACAGGCCTGTCCTCAAGCATTTTTCTACCAAGACATACAGGACAAATGGGATTCACAATTTAAACATAATCCTGTGGGTATCCATAGTTCTGAATATGGTGACAATCTCTGTATCACTCCTCGTCCTAGTAATATATCTACCTCTGTAAACTCAGGGCTGGGCACCCAACTGAAATCCAGCCAATCATAATATGCCACGTCAATATGCAAAGGGCTTGGCCCACAGATAACCTCATGGCTAACCCGACCAGCTGAATTTCTTCCTTGAGAACGTTGACCAGCAGGTAATTTCTGTTTTCTTTTTTGCTGGAGCTAGAAAGAGAAAACCTCTCTTTCCTTTCTGATGAGGGGGTTTTAAGGACATGACACATGATTGGTAGCCATGTGCCCCATTTATTTACCTGGAAAGCCTGAAAGAGTAAAGCAGGTACTCAGGGAAAGTGATACAGTCAACAGCTATTTACTGAACACCTACTATTCCAGGATCTAGGGATACATAAGTGAACAGGACGATTGGTATAAAGCAGAGTCTCGTGACATCAAGTCCCTAGGGCTCCTGAGGCTAACAGGATCCCTCCTTGGATGGTGTGACCTGCTGGAGCAGAAGCTGTCACTTTCCGGCTTGTGTCCTCTGACTCTTCTCCAGGACTAAGGAGCTCACTGCTTATCTGCAGCTCTCCACTTAGGGCCTCTTTCTAGCTATGGAACCACACTGGGGCCATATGCAAAGCAATTAAAAAACCTTGGATTCAGCCCTTAACCAGTGATGGACGGGGAGTGGGTAGATAAATGCCCCAGTGCCCTTGCCTGTCAGCTGGAATAATTCTGTCTCCCAGGATGACTCTGAGGGAAGGAACCCAGTTGCAAAAGCAGTAACTTTCTTGATAATACACATTTTATTGGTTTCCTTCCCTTTTTTGTCTCACTTATCCACTCCATACATGTGTTTTCCTAGGATCACTTCTAAAATAAACCACTTTCATGCAAATGTTTGCCTCACGGTCTGCTACTGGGGGAACCCAAACTATGACACCTATGAGGAACATCCTTCCAATTATGAAAATTACATTCACTCCCTTGAACCCATGCAAATCCTTATTAATATTATAAACCCTGGGTTGTCAAATACAGTAACACTATTCACATAATGATTTTGAGGACTTTAAATGCATCTGGTCCAATTTGAGGTGTGCTTTAACTGTACAATACACCACAGATTTCAAAGATAGCATAAAACTCTTTTATGTCTCAATGATTTTTTTTCTGTTTATTACATGCTGATATATTTTTGACAGATAGTTTCAAAAAGGTCTTATAATATTAGTTTCACTTGTCCCTTTTAACTTTTTCATATGGTTATTGCAAATTTAAATTTACAGATGTGGTTCACTATATATTTCTGTGGACACCACTGCTGTAACCAATGGACAGAGTTTAACACCACAAATTTCTCTCCCACTTAAGAAAGAAATTAAATAAGGATCATGTTAGTATTCAAATCTTGAATGTGATCTAATTCATGGAAAAAAGTCACACTCACTTTTCAGAACTTTGTTATTAGTAATGAGTTACCTATGTTACTTCCCCCACTGGCCCTCAGTCATATCTGCATCATTATACTATCATATAGAGCCCTGATGTAAAAACTGAAGCAAACTGTTCAACGTGAGCCAATGACTTCCCTGGGGGCTCAGTGGTAAAAAATCTGCTTGCCAAGCAGGAGACTCAGGTTTGATCCCTGGGTTGGGAAAATCCCCTGGAGAAGGAAACAGCAACTCACTCCAGTATTTTTGCCTGGGAAATCCCATGGGCCGAGAGGCCTGGCAGGCTACAGTCCACAGGGTCACAAAAGAGAACGACTGAGTGACTAAACCACAACATTACGATATCATAATAAAAATGGGATCTTCAGTTATTTTGATTTCAGCCTTTTGGAAAACTATTTCATTATTTAGATAAGCGTCCAGAAACTGCTAAGAGTTAACAAAGGTGTCCTCAGGAAAGAATATACCTAAAAAGATGAAATCCCTGTTTTCATTAGGCTCACAATCTAGAAAAAGAGTAAGTAAAAAGAAAATTACAGCAAAGTAATACAAATAATAAGATAATCAGTACAGTTCAGTCGCTCAGTCGTGTCCGACTCTGCGACCCCATGAATTGCCGCACGCCAGGCCTCCCTGTCCATCACCAACTCCCGGAGTCTATCCAAACCCATGTCCATCGAGTCGGTGAGGCCATCCAGCCATCTCATCCTCTGTTGTCCCCTTTTCATCCCACTCGCAATCCGTCCCAGCATTAGAGTCTTTTCCAATGAGTCAACTCTTCGCATGAGGTGGCCAAAGTATTGGAGTTTCAGGTTCAACATCAGTCCTTCCAATGAACACCCAGGACTGATCTCCTTTAGCATGGACTGGTTGGATCTTCTTGCAGTCCAAGGGACTCTCAAGAGTCTTCTCCAACACCACAGTTCAAAAGCATCAATTCTTCGGTGCTCAGCTTTCTTCACAGTCCAACTCTCACATCCATACGTGACTACTGGAAAAACCATAGCCTTGACTAGATGGACATTTGTTGGCAAAGTAATGTCTCTGCTTTATAATATGCTGTCTAGGTTGGTCATAACTTTCCTTCCAAGGAGTAAGCATTGTTTAATTTCAAGGCTGCAGTCACCATCTGAAGTGATTTTGGAGCCCCCCAAAATACTAAGCCACTGGTTCCACTGTTTCCCATCTATTTGTCATGAAATGATGGGACTGGATGCCATGACCTTAGTTTTCTGAATGTTGAGCTTTAAGCCAAATTTTTCACTCTCTTCTTTCACTTTCATCAAGAGGCTCTTTAGTTCTTCACTTTCTGTCATAAGGTCATCTGCGTATCTGATGTTACTGTTATTTCTCCCACCAACCTTTATTCCAGCTTGTGCTTTATCCAGCCCACCCCACGCTAATTAAAAGTGTGATAAGCACGGTAATCTACTATTGGTAAACTATAAATTAGAATAGCCATTTCAGATAATAATTTGACAGTATTTATTAAAAGCCTTTAATTGTTCACCTTCTTTTACCCAGTGGGATTTTTACCTATAAGATGATGAAGGCAAAAAAGTCATTTACAGAAAACTATTTATGCACAACTTTATTTATATACAAATGTTTCTCAGAGCAATGATTATTATTAAATTATAATAGAATTTAGAAACACCCTAGCTTCCAAGTTTAGCAACAGCAACATGATTAAATACATTATGAATTATTTTTAAACAAGTGCTTTGGAACACCTATCACATATCACATACCCTTCAAAGTACTAAGAATCAATGGTTTACAAAACATGTAAGGTTTATCTTCTCATAGGGTTTACACTGAATTAGTAGGAGATAGACAGTAAACAAGTTAATGAATGAAAAAGATAATATCAGAAGAGCTGACTCATTGGAAAAGACCCTGACGCTGGGAAAGATTGAGGGCAGGAGGAGAAGGGGATGACCTAGAGGATGAGATGGTTGGATGGCATCACCGACTTGATGGACATGAGTTTGGGTGAACTCCAGGAGTTGGTGATGGACAGGGAAGCCTGGTGTGCTGCGATTCATGGGGTTGCAAAGTGTTGGACACGACTGAGGGACTAAACTGAACTGATGAAGAATAAGAAGTGATGAGAGTAGCTGGAGATGGCTGACAAGCCCCGATTTTAATTGGATAGTCAAGAAGGCTACTCAGATGAGAAAATTAGCCAAAACATGAAAACAAAGGAGTCAGTCTTCTATAAACCTGGGAGCAAAAAGAAAAAGTAAAAAAACCAAAAATGTGAAAAAATGAAAAACAGTCCTTGGTATTGGATAAGATAACTTAGGTGAGTGTGGATTAAAAAAAGGAAAGGGAGACCTGCTCTTGCATCTGTCAGAGGAGGCAAACTGCCACCCCTGAGACTGGGGAGGCCCACAGGTGAACAGAGGAAGTTGAGGCTTCTCAGGGTGAAACCACCACGGGAGCCTGTGCTGGGAGAGGAAACCAGAGCCATAACTGAAAAACTGCTGGAGGCTCAGTGAACAATCTGAGAGTAAATAACTCCAGGGGGACCTGGTAATGAAGGGACTCATAATACTGTGAACCTTACCTCCAGGAGTTTCACCGGGATCCTACAGGAAATACCAGGGAAAGTCCCCTCAGCCTTCCTGCTGGGAGTGGAGGAATGGGGAGGAGCCAGTTTGAAATAATCAGAACACTGTCTTCTGAAGAAGGCCTTTCCCACGGGAAAACTAGTACTAGAGCCTAATCCTCTAGAGTATTAACTGAGCCAACTGATCCGGGGAAGGGAATATCCGGCTCCAGCTGGCTTGAGCTATTCTGTCCCATATAAGGGAAGGGGTGGAGGAGAGAAGAATGAGAAACACTTGTGAGGTTCACAGTCCAAAGGGAGAGGCTCGTTGAGGGGCTGAGACCTAATCATGGGATATGCCTGCCCTCACATCTCACCTCTTCATTACTAAAACCCACTTATAGCAGTGCCTTTAATTCAGGACATAATGTCTACATTTCAAGAAAAAGTTACAAGGCACAGCAAAAGGCAAAAGAAAAAAAAATTTTTTTGAAGAGACAAAGCTTCATCAGAACCAGACATAGCAGGGATGTTGGAAACATCAGACCAGAAGTAAGCCAGAAAGAAAAACACCAATACAGTATACTAATGCATATATATGGAATTTAGAAAGATAGTAACGATAAGCCTAAATGCAAGACAGCAAAAGAGACACAGATGTATAGAACAGTCTTTTGGACTCAGTGGGAGAAGGCGAGGGTGGGATGATTTGAGAAAACAACACTGAAACATGTATATTATCATATGTGAAACAGATCACCAATCTAGGTTCAATGCATGAGACAGGATGCTCAGGGCTGGTGCACTGGGATGACCCAGAGGGATGGGAATGGGAGGGAGGTGGGAGGGGGGTTCAGGATGGGGAACACATGTACAACCACGGCTGATTCATGTCAATGTATGGCAAAGCCACTACAATATTGTAAAGTAATTAGCCTCCAATTAAATTTTTTTTAATTAAAAAATAAAAGCAACTATGGCTTCCCTGGTGACTCAGTGGTAAAGAATCTGCCGGCCAATGCAGGAGACCTGGGTTCAATCCCTGCCTCAGGAAGATCCCTTGGAGAAGAAATTGGCAATCCACTCCAGTATTCTTCCCTGGGAAATCCTATAGACAGAGGAGCCTGGTGAGCTACAGTCCATAGGGTCACAAAAGAGTTGAACATGACTGAGTGACTAAACAACAATGACAATAACATGATTAATATACCAAGTGCTTTAAAGGATAAAGTATACAGCATGCAAAAAACAGATGGGCAATAGAATCAGAAAGATGTAGATTCTAAGAAGGAACAAAGAAGAAATGCTAGAAATAAAAAGCAGTGTAACAGAAAAGAAGAAAGAAAACCCTACAACTATGCTTATTATTTTCAAATTAAAGAAAAACCCTTCGTCTATAAAGGAATAAAGATAAGAATTGCATCTAATTCTACTCAGAAACCATCTAAACAAGGAGAAAGTAGAGTGAAAAAGTTTTAAGTGTTGAGAGAAAAGAAACAAAAAAAATCAATTTAGAATTTTATAGTTTGTGAAATGATTTTCAAAAGTAAAGAAAAAATGAATACTTCGTCAGACAAACAAAAATTGGGAAAGGAGTATGATAAGACTATATGTCACCCATATTTAACTTATATGCAGAGCATCATGCAAGGTGCCAGACTAGATGAAGCACAAACTGAAATCAAGATTACCAGGAGAAATTTCAATAACTTCAGATATGCAGTTGAAGCCTAGTGTGCTACAGTCCATGGGGTCACAAAGAGTCACACATGACTGAGCAACTGAACTGAACTGATGAAGATGATACCACTCTAGAGGCACAAAGCAAAGAGGAACTAAAGCATCTCTTGATGAGGGTGAAAGACGAGAGTGAAAAACCTGGCTTGAACTCAACATTCAAAAAGCTAAGATCGTGGTATCTGGTCCCATCATTTCATGGCAAATAGATTGGGAAAAAGTAGAAGCAGTTAGATTTTATTTTCTTGGGCTCCAAAATCACTGCAGACAATGACTACAGCCATGATATTAAAAGACAGTTGCTCTTTGGAAGGAAAGCTATGACAAACCTAATAAAATCTAAAGGGAAGATGTAGACGTTCTAGAGATGGATTCACAACAACGTGAATACAATTAATGCCACAGAAAAATGGCAGAAATGGCTTGTTTTACATTATGTATATTTTACTGTGTAAGGGAGAGGAATATTCCTCTTTCTTTTACCCTTCTAGGCTCTGTGACTGGGGCCTTGGAGATTCAAACGATGTAAGACAGATGAGCAAGAGAAATACAGTTATTAACCTGTGTAGCACGCACACTTATGGAAAGATCTTCTATCATTTACAGATTGTTATTGTTGTACTCAGATAGTATTGCAAACTGCTTCATCTTCAAGAAGATTCATAGGAAGGACTTTTGATAAATACAGGTTTCTGATAAATTTCAGACCTTGCTGCTAAACTTTGTAAGGAATTATATAATCCTAACAGAAAGCCTGATGGGTTCATAAAACTGTTAACAAAAAGGACTAGTTGCTGAGTGAACTTGTGAATATGGTTATCATTTTTATGATTTTTGTCTAAAATATTACTGGTTTTAGCTTGCATTTTCCAGATATAAGGAAACCCTTTCTTTCAAGATAATGATGACCTAAAACAATTTGGAAATTTAGACCTTTGTAAGTATAATTAAAACATATCTTTTCTTTCTACCTGATCCCTTCAAAAACTGGAAACTCTTAGGTTCCCAGCAGATTTATCAGATAAATAAGGGAGGTTACCTCCTAACAAGGGCACTCTTCCAAACTCCAGTTGATAATTATATTCTCTGAATGAAATTTCTCATCTGTAAATTAGGTACTGAAAAGTAGTGTCAATTTCATGGAGTTATTGTTGATGTGAAAGTGCTTCCTGCAGTTTCTAGCACAGAAGAGAAATTCAATAAGTAGAAACTATTACGGCAAGCTATTTTACCAGAGTATTAAATTGACTGTCCCTTGCTATGGTGTGAATGTTTGTGTAAAAGGAATGAAAATGGAATTCCTGAGGTTATAGCTTAAAGGGCACTGGTGCTTGTATAAAGAGCACAGTCGGCAACAAAACAGCCAACCACGATTTCCTCCACAGAAGAGAGATCAAAACCCAAGTCAGAGGTGAACAAAGGTCTGGGAATAAGAGGCAGAGAGCTGGAGATGCCTGTCCCCAGTGATCACCATCCCCAAAGTAGAGGGGACACAGGATATGATAGAAACCCCTTCAAGTATGGCTCATGCCTTACCTCCTGCTAGAAGCCAGCAGAGTTATCAGCTTTGTACAGCAGACTCACATGCCATAAACCTGTGTTATAAGTGAAGTAGAAAACCCTGATTTCCCACTTGGGGTCTGGAAAATTCAGAAAGAGGGAGGCATCAGGCTTATGGAGTCTACAGCCAGGATGAGAGAATGCCATCTCCTAGAGGGAGATGAAATATGTGCCTTCCAACTGGGGAGCACATGAGAACCAGTTACATCCTTCCTTTAAATGGAGAAGTTCCATACACTCAGCAAAAACAAGACCAGGAGAAGACTGTGGCTCAGACCATGAACACCTTATTGCCAAATTCAGACTTAAATTGAAGAAAGTGGGGAAAACCACTAGACCATTCAGATGTGACCTAGATCAAATCCCTTATGATTATACAGTGGAAGTGAGAAATAGATTTAAGGGACTAGATCTGATAGACAGGGTGCCTGACCTAAGAATAGACATTCATGGCATTGTACAGGAGACAGGGATCGAGAACATCACCTAGAAAAACACTGCAATATTGTAGAGTAATTAGCCTCCAATTAAAGCTTTTTTAAGAAGGCAAAATGGCTGTCTCAGGAGGCCTTACAAATAGCTGTGAAATGAAGAGAAGTGAAAAGCAAAGGGGAAAATGAAAGATATACCCATTTGAATGCAGAGTTCCAAAGAATAGCAAAGAGAGATAAGAAAGCCTCCCTCAGCAATCAATGCAAGGAAATAGAGGAAAACAATCAAATGGGAAAAACTAGAGATCTTTTCAAGATAATTAGAGATACCAAGGGAACATTTAATACAAAGATGGTACAATAAAGGACAGAAATGGTATGGACCTAACAGAAGCAGAAGATATTAAGAAGAGGTGGCAAGAATACACAGAAGAACTGTACAAAAAAGATCTTCACAACCCAGATAATTACGATGGAGTGATCACTCACCTAGAGCCAGACATCCTGGAATGTGAAGTCAAATGGGTCTTAGGAAGCATCACTACGAACAAAGCTAATGGAGGTGATGGAATTCTAGTTGAGCTCTTTCAAATCCTAAAAGATAATGCTGTGAAAGTTCTGCACTCAACATGCCAGCAAATTTGGAAAACTCAGCAGTGGCCACAGGACTGGAAAAGGTCAGTTTTCATTCCAATCCCAAAGAAAGGCAATGCCCAAAAATGTTCAAACTACCGCACAAATGCATTCATCTCACAAAATAGTAAAGTAATCCTCAAAATTCTCCAAGCCAGGCTTCAGCAACACATGAACAATGAACTTCCAGATGTTCAGGCTTGTTTTAGAAAAGGCAGAGGAACCAAGATCAAATTGCCAACATCTGCTGGATCGTGGGAAAAGCAAGAGAGTTCCAGAAAAGCATCTATTTCTGCTTTATTGACTATGCCAAAGCCTTTGACTGTATGGATCACAGTAAACTGTGGGAAACTCTGAAAGAGATGGGAATACCAGACCACCTGACCTGCCTCTTGAGAAACCTGTATGCAGATCAGGAAGCAACAGTTAGAATTGGACATGGAACAACAGACTGGTTTCAAATAGGAAGAGGAGTATGTCAAGGCTATACACTGTCATCCTGCTTGTGTAACTTATATGCAGAGTACATCATGAGAAATGCTAGGCTGGAAGAAGCACAAGCTGGAATCAAGATTGCCAGGAGAAATATCAATAACCTCAGATTGGCAGATAACAGCACCCTATGGCAGAAAGTGAAGAAGAACTAAAGAGCCTCTTGAGGAAAGTGAAAGAAGAGAGTGAAAAAGTTGGCTTAAAGCTCAACATTCAGAAAACGAAGATCATGGCATCTGGTCCCATCACTTCATGACAAATAGATGTAGAAACAGTGGAAACAGTGGCTGACTTTATTTATTTATTTATTTATTTTTGGCTCCAAAATCACTTCAGATGGTGATTGCAGCCATGAAATTAAAAGATGCTTACTCCTTGGAAGGAAAGTTATGACCAACCTAGACAGCATATTATAAAGCAGAGACATTACATTGTCAACAAAGAGCCATCTAGTCAAGACTATGGTTTTTCCAGTAGTCATGTATGGATGTGAGAGTTGGACTATAAAGAAAGCTGAATGCTGAAGAATTGATGCTTTTGAACTGTGGTGTTGGAGAAGACTCTTGAGAGTCCCTTGGACCACAAGAAGATCCAACCAGTCCATCCTAAAGGAGATCAGTCCTGGGTGTTCATTGGAAGGACTGATGTTGAAGCTGAAACTCCAATACTTTGGCCACCTGATGTGAAGACATGACTCATTTGAAAATACCCTGATGCTGGAAAAGATTGAGGGAGGGAGGAGAACAGGACTACAGAGAATGAGATGGTTGGATGGCATCACCAACTCAATGGATATGAGTTTGGGCAAACTCCAGGTGTTGGCGATGGACAAGGAGGCCTAGTGTGCTGTGGTTCATGGGGTTGCAAATATTCGGACATGACTGAGTGACTGAACTGAACTGAACTGAAGTGAAAGTCGCTCAGTCATGTCTGACTCTTTACAACCCCATGGGCTGTATAGTCCATGAAATTCTCCAATGGCAGCATAGTGGAGTCGGTTGCCTTTCCCTTCCTCATAGGATCTTCCCAACTCAGGAATCTAACCCAGGTCTCCCGCATTACTGGTGGATTCTCTACCAGCTGTGACACAAGTAAGCCAAAGAATACTGGAGTGGGTAACCTATCCCTTCTCCAGCAGATCTTCCTGACCCAGGAATCAAAAGTTGGTCTCCTGCATTGCAGGGCAATTTCTTACCAACTGAGCTATCAGGGAAGCCCAAAAATCCCATAGCAGAGTTGATTTTTAAAACAAAACAAATTTAAGAAATCTGCTGTGAAAGAATAAATCAGACTTGCTGAAGTTTAGGAGACACTAGGACAATAAATAAGAACTCTTCTTAAATGTAGGTCAACTACTTTATAATCAGGTTAGATCTATAATCCCTATTCTTCATCCTCCAGGTTACAAGTGGTGCAGGAAAATGAAATATCCTGTCCTGGGAGCCAAGGGACCAGCTGCCCAGTGAGGATCCTTAGCTTTTACAGGGAAGAATCGAAGAGCGAGCTGAAGTAGAGTGAAAATGGACTTATTCAGGGAGATACACACTCTATAGACAGGATGTAGACTCTCTAATAAGGCAAGGGTGCCCCCAAAGTATGGGGTTGTGAGTTTTTATGGGATGGGTAATTTCATAGGATAGAGAGTAGGAGGAATATCTTTGCTATTCTGGGGAAGAGATGGATTTTCAGGAATTGAACCACCACACACTTCTAGGCTTTTTATGGTCAGCCTTGGACTATCACGGTGCCTGTCATGATGTGAGGGGAGTGATTTTTAGTGTAATGATGAAGGTGAAATGATTTAGAGGTCAGTGACCAAACCATGCTCAATACCATTTTGATTGTAGCTTGTTTCAGACAGTTTTTGTGGGATTCTGTTTTTCTTAATATCTGTGCCCCCTCCTCATTCTGTTAACACCTGTGCCCCCTCCTTCCTATCTCAAAAGCATTCACTTCAGTTGCTCAGTCGTGTCCGAATCTTTGTGACCCCATGGACTGTTGCATGCCAGTCTTCCTTTCCATCACCAAATCCTGGAGTTTACTCAAACTCATGTCCATGGAGTCAGTGATGCCATACAACCATCTCATCCTCTGTTGACACCTTCTCCTTCTGCCTTCAGTCTTTCCCAGCATCAGGGTATTTTCAGTTGAGTCATCTCTTCACATCAGGTGGCCAAATTATTGGAGTTTCAGCTTCAACATCAGTCCTTTCAATGCATATTCAGGAGTGATTTCCTTTAGGATGCATTGGTTGGGTCTCCTTGCAGTCCAAGGGACTCTCAAGATTCTTCTGCAACATCATAGTTCAAAAGCATCAATTCTTTGGTGTTATACTCCAACTCTCACATCCAGACATGACTACTGGAAAAATCATAGCCTTGACTAGATGGATCTTTGTGGACAAAGTAATGTCTCCAATTTTAAATATGCTGTCTAGGTTGGTCATGGAGAAGGCAATGGCACCCCACTCCAGTACTCTTGCCTGGAAAATCCCATGGACAGAGGAGGCTGATGGGCTGCATTCCATGGGGTCGCAAAGAATCGGACACGACTGAGTGACTTCCCTTTCACTTTTCACTTTCATGCATTGGAGAAGGAAATGGCAACCCACTCCAGTGTTCTTGCCTGGAGAATCACAGGGATAGGGGAGCCTGGTGGGCTGCCATCTATGGGGTCACACAGAGTCGGACACAACTGAAGTGACTTAGCAGCAGCAGCAGCAAGTTGGTCATAAATTTTTTCACAAGGAGTAAGCATCTTTTAATTTCAGGGCTACAGTCACCATCTGCAGTGATTTTGTAACCCAAAAAATAAACTCTGCCACTGTTTCCCCATCTATTTGCCTTGTAGTGATGGGACTGGGTGCCATGATCTTAGTTTTCTGAATGTTGAGCTTTTAGCCAACTTTTTCACTCTCCTCTTTCAGTTTCATCAAGAGGCTCTTTAGTTCTTCTTCACTTTCTGCCATAAGGGTACTGTTATCTGCCAATCTGAGGTTATTGATATTTGTCCCGACAATCTTGATTCCAGCTTGTGCTTCTTCCATTTCAGCGTTTCTCATGATGCACTCTGCATATTAGTTAAATAAGCAGGAGAACAATATATAGCCTTGACATACTCCTTTTCCTATTTGGAAGTAGTCTGTTGTTCCATGTCCAGTTCTAACTGTTGCTTCCTGACCTGCATACAGGTTTCTCAAGAGGCAGGTCAGGTGGTCTGGTATTCCCATCTCTTTCAGAGTTTCCCACAGTTTATTGTGATCCACATAGTCAAAGGCTCTGGCATAGTTAACAAAGCAGACGTAGATGTTTTTCTGGAACTCTCTTGCTTTTTTGATGATCCGGCTGATGTTGGCAATTTCATCTCTGGTTCCTCTACCTTTTCTAAAACCAGCTTGAACATCTGGAAGTTCATGGCTCACATATTGTTGAAGCCTGGCTTGGAAAATTTTGAGCATTAATTTACTAGTGTGTGAGATGAGTGCAGTTGTGCCATGGTTTGAACATTCAATGGGACATTGCCTTTTTTTGGAATTGGAATGAACACTAACCTTTTCCAGTCCTGTGGCCACTGCTGAGTTTTCCAAATTTGCTGACATATTGAGTGCAGAACTTTCACAGCATCATCTTTTAGGATTTGAAAGAGCTCAACTGGAATTCCATCACCTCCATTAGCTTTGTTCGTAGTGATGCTTCCTAAGGCCCACTTGACTTCACATTCCAGGATGTCTGGCTCTAGGTGAGTAATCACACCATAGTGATTGTCTTGGTCATGAAGATCTTTTTGTACAGTTCTTCTGTGTATTCTTGCCACCTCTTCTTAATATCTTCTGCTTCTGTTAGGTCCATCCATTTCTGTCCTTTATTGTACTCATCTGGTTATGAAATGTTCCCTTGGTATCTCCAATTTTCTTGAAAAGATCTCCAGTCTTTCCCATTTTACTGTTTTCCTATATTTCTTTGCACTGATCACTAATGAGGCTTTCTTATCTCTCTTTGCTATTCTTTGGAACTCTGCATTCAAATGGGTATATCTTTCCTTTTCTCCTTTGCTTTTCGCTTCTCTTCATTTCACAGATATTTGTACAGCCTCCTCAGACAGCCATTTTGCATTTTTGCATTTATTTTTCTTGGTGATGGTCTTGAACCCTGTCTGCTATACAGTTTCCCAAACCTCCATCCATAGTTCATCCGCCACTCTATAAGATCTAGTCCCTTAAATCTATTTCTCACTTCTGGGGTGTAATCATAAGGGATATGATTTAGGTCATACCTCAATGATCTAGTTGTTTTCCCTACTTTCTTCAATTTAAGACTGAATTTTTCACTAAGGAGTTCATGATCTGAGCCACAGTCCGCTCCTGGTCTTGTTTTTGCTCACTATATAGAGCTCCTCCATCTTTGGATGCAAAGAATATAATCAACCTAATTTTGGTGTTGACCATCTGGTGATGTCCATGCATAGAGTCTTCTCCTGTGTTGTTGGAAGAGGGTGTTTGCTATGACCAGTGTGTTTTCTTGGCAAAACTCTATTAGCATTTGCCCTGCTTCATTCTGTACTCCAAGGCCAAATTTGCCTGTTACTCCAGGTGTTTCTTGACTTCCTACTTTCGCATTCCTGTCCCCTAAAATGAAAACGACATCTTTTTTTGGTGTTAGTTCTAGAAAGTCTTGTAGGTCTTCCTAGAACTGTTCAACTTCAGCTTCTTCAGCATTACTGGCCTGGCATAGGCTTGGATTACTGTGATAGTGAATGGTTTCCCTTGGAAACTAACAGAGATCACTCTGTTGTTTTTGAGATTGCATCCAAGTAGTGCATTTTGGACTCTTTCGTTGACTATGATGGCTACTTCATTTCTTGTAAGGGATTCTTGCCCACAGTAGTAGATATAATGGTCATCTGAGTTAAATTCACCCAATGCAGTCCATATTAGTTTGCTGATTCCTAAAATGTTGATGTTCATTCTTGCCATCTCCTGTTTGACCACTTCCAATTTGCCTTGATTCACAGACTTAACATTCCAGGATCCTATACAATATTGCTCTTTACAGCATCAGACCTTGCTTCCATCACCAGTCACATCCACAACTGGGTGTTGTTTTTGCTTTGGCCCCGTCTCTCCATTCTTTCTGGAGTTATTTCTCCACTGATCTCCAGTAGCATATTTGGAACCTACTGACCTGGGGAGTTCAATTTTCAGTGTCTTATCTTTTTGCATTTTCATACTGTACATGGGACTCATGTATTCAAGGAAAGAATACTGAGAAGTGGTTTGCCATTCCCTTCTCCAGTGGACTACATTTTGTCAGAACTCTCCAGCATGACCCATCTGTCTTGGGTGTCCCAACACTGCATGGCTGATAGTTTCATTGAGTTAGACAAGACTGTGAGCATAGATACACCGTTTCCATAGCAAAGAGGCCATCTTAGCCTCTTTCTCAGGAGCTCAGACCTGGTTCTCTTGCACCCTGATGCGTAGGCCCTTCCCTTCCCTTCCCTTCCCTATTTGAACAATACTAGTTGTCTCCCTCAAATAATGGGCACCAAGGACTTCCACTCATTTCACGAGCAACATCAAGCCCCTGCCAAGAGGGAGTTACTTTATGGGTAAAAAAGCTACAAAACAAACAAAATTGATTATATGACTACCTTTCTTCAGGCTTAGGAAACAAATTGATTTCTTTCTTTTCATCAGGCTGATCACCACAGGAAAAAAAGGAAGCAGTCATTAAAGGTGAGGCGGTGCCCTTAATATTCCAGGAGGCTGGGCACTGATAAAGCAGTCACTAGAAAAGCCCATCAACAATTCTCTGGAGTAAAAGTAGAATCTGAGTCGTCCCAGGTGGCTTAGTGGTAAAGTACCTGCCTAACAATGCAGGAGACACAGGATATAAGGGTTTGATCCCTGTTCAGGAAGTTACCCTGAAGAAGGAAATGGCAACCCACTCCAGTATTCTTGCCCAGGAAATCCCAAGGACAGAGGAGCATGGTGGGCTACAGTTTATGGGCTCACAAAAGAGTTCGACACGACTGAGCAACTAAACAACAAAAAGTAGAATCTGGGTCACAAAATTTAACCCTTTTTCTTTCCCTTTGTGCTGAGTTGACTTTCACTTGCTCATAGGTCACTTCCTGCAGAGGCCTCACATTCCCAGCCCTTTAGATCAGAGTTCCTGGGGAGAAATGGCTGTGCTGACACCTCAGCTCTGAGGGCCATGTGGAAAGATGCTGCTCAGGGTGCTGTGATTCAGGATGGCGGTCAGAGGGCCGTGTGCAGAAATGATGGCCCTGGCCCTACGATCTGGGCACACAGCTACACAGCTGAGCCCACCCAGCGAGAACCCCGCCCCTCTCTGCTCACATGAACCACAAGCAGCAGCCCCATGGAGGGCTTTCAGGGGAGAGCATGTGCTCCAGAGCAAGTTCTATTGGAACAAGCCACACCTGGCAAAGGATGCTTCTTGGGGTCTGACGTGGGAGGGTGGGTAACAGACTAGGAAGAAATCCAACCCTCTTCTGCCCAATAACAGAATGTGATTCTCCAAGAGACCTAGATAAGGGACAAGCAGCAGACTAGTTAAGAAAATTCTTACTTAATACCCATGTAGTCTGCATCATTCCCTTTAAAAGTGATGTTTACTCTTGGAAACATGTGCCTCCCCTCCTGATAGAAGCCAGGTGAGACTTATAGACCTTCCAGTTCTATCAGGTTAAAGACATAAAGAACCAGAAATTCGGGAACCTCTCAGAGTGGGATTCTTGAGAGAAATCCATTGTCTGGGAGACCCAGGCTCAAACTAGACCCAGAAGCCAAGAGCATCAGAGCATTTTCTCCTTCAGACTTCCCCACCATTCCTGACCTGAGCCCCAGGAAATATCCTGTCATGCTAATCTGAGGATTTAAACTCGAGATTTGGTGACTAACCAGGGAATGGAGCCTAACTCAAGTGATGAGACCTTCATAAGGATGAGATTTTCCTATAAGGATGTATCTCCTTCAGAAGGCAGGTACAGATTCATGTGAAGAGAGCAGAAGGGGCCCCTTGATTAAAAAAACAGGTTCAAGAGGGATGGTGTTGCCCTGGGGATTTTCCCCAAGAGAAAGAAACTGTAGTTGTTCAGTCATGTCCAACTCTTTGTGACCCAAGTACCAGGCTCCTCTGTCCATGGAATTTTCTAGAGAAGAATACTGGAGTGGGTTGCCATTTCCTTCTCCAGGGAAGCTTCCTAGCTCAGGGGTCAAACCTGGGTCTCCCACATAGCAGGTAGATTCTTTACCATCTGAGCCACAAGGGAAGCCTGAAGACTCAGTTCTTTAAGTGACTTTCCCTTTAGAATATGGGGAAAGACTATTGGAAAAACTTTAGCTATTTCCCTGCTTCCTGAAGTAGATGCCTACACTTTTAAACGTATGCTAGTTCTTGAGTTAACTGAGACCATCCCTGCCCAGTGCAGGCTGCAGTTCCAGGGAAGCTGATGGGACAGGATGGTGAGATGGGAAAGGGGAACAGTCTCCCCATCTCCACTCACTGACCTACTGCAGAGAGAGTGTCATCCAGTCAAGTGGACTGTGACTCAGAAACTCAGGTCCTGAGAGCAGTCCAGTGAGCACAACAGAGCAGGAGGTAAGGGGAGAATTCCCCACAGTATCAGCAGTCCTGGGAAGGGGACCGAGCAGGAGGTGAGGGGGAAATTCCCCACAGTAGCAGGGAGCTCTCCTTACTGCACAGTCAGGAACACCAGGGAGAGCGAATCTGCTGTCTGTCACTACATCAACCACCTGAGACGTAAGCAGCCTAAAGCAGTGGTCACTCATTCATTACTCAGTACAGTTGTGAGGGCTGATGAGGCAGAGTTGTTGCTGGCCTCCTGGGGTCACTCACAGGCCTGCCCACAGCCAGGGGCATACGGGCACTGGGTGTCCAGATGGGCCTCACTTCCACTGTGGGCTGAGCTGGGATGGCTGGAGGACCTGGGGTGGCCTGGTTTCTCTTCCTATGTGGCCTCTCTCCTCAGGCTTCTGACAGCTTGGTGGTCAGGGAGGGAGTCTGTGATGGAGTCACCTCCAAGCTGAAGTCTCCTAAATGATTAGAAGGCATCAGTGAGCAGGGAAAAGGGGGAGAGGCTGGGAAGAGGGTGGAAATTGACTTATAAGAGAGAATAACATGTATGTATGAGGTAGAAGAAAGTATGACGCTTTCTAGAAAAACAGGAATAAGGTTAGGTGGTTACTACAAGTAATATAAGAAAAGAGGAGAGGTGAGTGTCAGGTCATGCAAGTTCAAGGAGCTAAGGAGTTTTTTTCTTTGTTTTTAATCCTTGTACCAAGAGTGGGAAACTGTTGAAAAGTTTTAAGCAATGGGGTGACATGATCTGATGTTCTCTTTAAAGAAAAAGCATGATTATGCATTTCAGGTTTTACAGGGGAACTGGAGCAAGCTTTCTCAACCTTAGCAGGGTTGACATTTGGACCAGACAAGTCTTTGTTGATGAGGGCACCTGTGCATTGCAGGGTGTGTCGCAGCATCCCTGACCTCTACCCACTGGATGCAGCAGTCACCTCCTCCCTCAGTCGTGACAAAAAAACTGTGTCCAGACATTGTTGGTGAGATATCCTCGGGGAAGCCAGTTCCTGGTTGAGAACCACTGAGCTGGAATGAATGCAGGGTTTCCTCTGTTTTCCAGGAGAGAAATACTCCTCACCTGGCTTGAGTGATGGAGGTGGAGCTGAGATGAACAGATGGGACTGCAGAGACCAGGAGATGAACTCAACAGTACTTGGGTGGACAGACCCATCACGATGATCCAGTCCTCAGTATTCTCTCTCTGCTTCCCTCCTTCAACATTCCACCTGCTCTAAAGAAAGAATCTGGTCTTGTGTTGGAGATACTCAATGTTGGATGGCAAAGGACAGTATGTGGAATGCAAAGTTCTCTTTCACCCTGTTATAGTTTGTTGATGTAACATTCATGTAGTGTCAAAGTCTGATCAAGGAATTGATTGCTCATGTAGGGTCAAAGTTTGATCAAGGAACTTGAAAATCAGAAAGGCAGGGCAAAAAACCCCAAAAGCTAAAAAACAAGAAAAGGGACTTCCCTGGTGACCCAGTGGTTAATCAGACTATATGCTCCCAATGCAGGAGGTACAGGTTTAATCTTATTTTCCCTGGTCGGGGAACTAAGATCCCATCTGCCACACAGTGTGACATTACAAACCAAAAAGAGAGAGAAAGAAATAAGGTTGGTTATTCCCAGGATTGTTTGTTTACTTATTTTTGGCTGTGCTGGTCTTTCGGTCTTTGTTGCTTTTATGCGGCTGTCTTTGGTTGAGGAGAGCAGGGGCTACACTTCATTGTGGTGTGTGAGCTTCTCATTGTGGTGACTTTCCCTGTTGCGGAGCACAGGCTCTAGGTATACGGGCTTCAGTAGTTGCAGCATGGGCACTCAGCAGTTGTGGCACACAGGCTTGGATGTTCCACAGCATGTGGAGTCTTCCCGGACCAGGGATCGAACCTGTGTCCCCTGCATTGGCAGGTGGGTTCTTATTCACTGTACCACCAGGGAATCATCCCAGGCTTATTTTTGAAATAGCAAAATGTAAAGGTCTGGAGAGCAAACTGAGACATGAGGGCAATGGAGCGAGGACTCTGGAATGAACTTGCTGAGGCACTGGTAGCAGACCTTAGAACATCTGTCTGCAGAGGCAACCATGTTCTTTTAAAACATAATTGTGTCCTCATTCGATTGGTTTTTCTTGTTCTTATTCAGTCACTTAGTTGTGTCCAGCTCTTTGCAACCTCATGAACTATAGCACACCAGTGTCCTCCACTGTCTCCTGGAGTTTGCTCAAATTCATGTCCATTTAGTCAGTGAAGGTATTTAACCATCTCATCCTCTACCACCCCCTTCTCCTTTGCCTTCAGTCTTTCCCAGCATCAGGGTCTTTTCCAAGGAGACAGCTCTTCACATCAGGTGACCAAAGTATTGGCCAGTAACAATCCTTCCAATGAATATTCAGGATTGATTTTCTTTAGGATTGTCTGGCTTGATATCCTTGCTCTCAAAGTGATTCTCAAAATTCTTCTTCAGACCACAATCCCAAAGCATAAGTTCTCTGTCCCTCAGCCTTCTTTATGCTCCAACTCTCACATGGATACACGACTATGGAAAACCCAGAGCTTTGACTATATGGACCTTTGTCAGCAATGTAACATCTGCTTTTTAATACACTAGCTTTGTGATGATACCTTTTCTACCAAGGAGCGTGTGTCTTAATTTCATACCTACAGTCACTGTCTGCATTGATTTTGGAACTCAAGAAAATAAAATCTGTTACTGCTTTCACTTTTCCTTTTCTATTTGCCATGAAGTGATGGGATCATATACCATAATCTTAGTTTTATTCCTGTTGAGTTGCAAGCCAGCTTTTTCACACTCCTCTTTCACCCTCATTAAGAGGCTCTTTATTTCCTCTTCACTTTCTGCCATTAGAGTGGCACCGTCCACATACCTGAGGTCATTGATAATTCTGTTGGAAATATTGATTCCAACTTGTGATCCATTCAGCCAGGCATTTCACATGATGTACTCCACATAGTAGATAAATAAGCAAGGTGACAATATACAGCTTTGCTGCACTCCTTTTCCAACTTTGAGCCAATTAGTTTCACATCTGGCTCTAACTGATGCTTTTTAATCCACATACAGGTTTCTTTTTACATAATGAATAATACTTCTCTATACTGTGCCCACCTGTTAAGGAAATATGAGGAATGGTGAGTTCCCAACCCTAAAACACTGGAAATTCACCTGATCAAAGACCCTGTCCTTAGTTCTTATTTGTTCATATCCTATCATGGGAAGTAGGTGTTTTAACTTTTTATTATGGAAATTTTCAAACATATCCAAAAGTATAATAGCACAATGAGCTTCTATGAAACAAGCTTCAACAATTATTCACATGTTGTCCATCTCATTTCATCAAACTCTCCTCTTTTGCCACAGTGACACCAATATTTAGCACAACTCCAAGATACATATAGTTTCACCAATTGATATTCCAGTACACATTTCTAAGAGCTAAACACTTGAGAAAGATAAACACAGTACGATTATCCCTTTACTAATCACCTTAAAATCAATATCCTAGTGTGTATGGATATATATACTCACACTCAGTACTAAATCTCAAGAACATTTAAGAAACTGACAGATGCCTGCTAAAATCTTAATGCTAGGATTTCACTACAGTTTTCTTTAGATCCATCAGCCTTTATAAGAATATGCATTTAATTCAGCATTATAATCATTTATTTACTGAACCCAGGAGGTTGTTCTGAAGGGTTAATAGGGTAGCAGAGATGTGCCTGCAAACGGGTCTCTCTGCTCAGGCTGAGCGTCCTAGCATATGAGGCGTTCTGCCAAAGAGTCTGGATACAGCCTTGAGTTTAATGGTCCCTTGCAAACAAGGGAGCATTCCCTTCTTGAGATAAGAGGGAGATGAGGGCTTTGTGTGCAGACTCTGCAGTAGACAGAGATTTCACTCCCCTTTGCTGTACGATAACATGTATGCACCTGCACTGTACTGAAAAGGCTTGTTCTTACAGTCTGGAATTCAGTTCTGTTCCTCTGGCCAGAGTGGTGTCCTGCCTGTCTCTTGTGTGTCTTGTATGTTCTGTGTCATTTCACTCGTAGTAACCAACATCTGGCGCCCAACGGATGGGGCTCGAGTGAAACCGAAAGAGGTAAGAAACCCCGGGGGGATTTTAGATCCATAGCAGGGGAGCTTTCGGAAACATGGGAATTCCTCACCCTAGCGGAAAAAATTGCTAGGTGAATTCTTGTACATAATCATGGGGAATTCTTCACCCTAGCAGATGGAAACTTTCAAAAGTTCATGGTTCAAAAAACCATGGGAAAATCCTGCTAGGAAGAAATAAATGTTCATTACGGGCACAATATCTGAATTTATATATTGAATCATGTTATAGAATTTATGTAATGCTATTACACAGGCTTTGACTTTGCTATCTACTGATAATGAGACTAAATCTAATGCTTTAATGAAGGGAGAGGCAATTTATGAGGATATGCCAAATGTTGGTGGAATTTCTGCCTTGCCTGAAAGTAAGGATACAAATAAGCCTCCTTCTAGAAATGGTAAAACATCTGATAGTTCAGAATCAGATTCGGAGGCTTCTTCGGTTTCGTCAGAGGAGGGCAAAGAGATTAAAGAAATGACCCATCTATTCCGGGAATGGTGGAGATCCCTTAAGGAGGAGAAAAAATCTACACCTTCTGCTCCTGCTTGTGCTTCTCTTTTCCCCACTGCAGTTGATCAGCCCGATATGAGCAGGGAACATTGTCCGTTCTCCTTTCCTTTGTCTATGCTTCATGATGATGACTTGTCTGCTCCCCCTGGTGGGTTTATTGATCCTCCACAATTGTTTCCCATCCAGAGACAGCAGGATGGCAATGTGATAAATGTTCAATATGCTTCTTTAAAATATAAATTTTTTAAAGATCTTAAAGCTGCAATAGCGCAATACGGTCCTCAAACTCCCTTTGTTTTGGCTATGCTGAAATCATTGGAAAAAGGCAAACTAATCATTCCATTAGAGTGAAAATCCATTGCCCAAGCTGTCTTGGAGGGTTCTCAATGGTTGCAACTTCGTAGCTGGTGGGAAAAAAAAGCTAAAAAGCAAGCTCAGATTAATGAGGGACAAAATCCCCCTGGTCCTCTCAAGGACAAATTAATGGGAAAGGGCCAATATCGGGCTTTAAGAAAACAGGCTCAATACTCTGACCAGGACTTACAACAAGTTCGCCAGGTCTTTTTATGAGCATGGCGCCGTGTGGTGCCTACTGGCCAAGCCCAGCCCTCCTTTGTTAAAACAATGCAAGGCTGTAATGAGCCATATACTGATTTTCTAGCAAGATTGAGAGTAGCTGTGGAACAGGCTGTAGAGAGAGATCAGATCTCAGGCATATTATTACAAACTTTGGCATTTGAAAATGCAAATCCTAAATGCAACCGTATACTGGGACCTTTAAAGAGACAAGTTGCCTCTATAACTAAATATATCAGAGCCTGCTCGGGAGTAGGAGGAACTGAGCACCAGGCTAATGTCTTTGCTACGGCCTTGGCCAAGGTTATGAGACCACCAAAGGGAGGTAACTGCTTTCATTGTAAAAAACCTGGTCATATAAAAAAAAGAGTGTCAAAAATTAAAAGCTGATAAAGACAGATCTCTTGCTAGGAAGAATAAGGCTCCTCCTGGACTTTGCCGTTGGTGCAGGAGGGGATTTCATTGGACTAATAAATGCAAATCTAAAACAGACAAAATGGGCAACCCGATACCGGAAAACTATCCTGCAGGCCTGAGTCCTTGGGGCCCAGGAACAATACCGGGGACTTCTCCTCCTTGCCCTCCTCCCATTCCGTCTGCCCCGTTAAAAAGACCTCACATGATGATTTCCGACTTGCGGTCTGCTCCTTCAGGAAGTGCTGCTGCTGATTTGCCGCTGGCTGATAATGTTCTTTTGTCACCGGGGGGAGGCATTCATAAATTAAAAACAACTGTATTTGTACCACTGCCTAAAGGCACTTTTGGCTTAACATTAGGCTGTAGCAGCGCGGCTTTGAGAGGTTTAACCATAATTCCTGGGGTAATAGACTCTGATTATGTTGGGAAAATTTTAATTATGGTCTCTACTTCTACCACACTTTCATTGTTAGCTAGAGAACGTATTGCCTAAACACTTCTCCTACCTTATCACCCCTTTTTGGCTCTTCCTAATAAACAAACAGGGAGATTTAAAAATACTGTGCGACATATATTTTGAAAAATGCTTATCAGAGATTCTCACCCTGTTCTCCCCTTGATTATACAAAAAAACAACTTTGAGGGACTAGTAGATACAGGGGCAGATGTTTCAATCATTTCTTCTCAGCAATGGCCCCAAGGTTGAAAAAAGGAAAAAAGCCCTTTAATGCTGACGGGATTGGGCTCCATTACAGATATTTAAAAGAGTACCCATCCCTTGCAATGTCAATTCCATAATAAAAGATCAGTGTTTGTTACCTTTTATATTATAAATATACCTGTTAATATATGGGGGAGAGATCTCCTCTCTCCTTTGGGGGCTTCTATAACCATTCCATCGAAAAACTAGTGGCCACTGCCCAAATTCCTTGAGCACTCCCATTAAAATGGTTAACTAATACTCCTAAATGGGTTGAGCAGTGGCCATTACCACAAATAAAGCTCGAGGCATTAAAACAAGTAGTACAAGAACAACTCCAGCTTGGTCATATAGAGCCCTCTACCTCACCCTAAAATTCTCCTGTTTTTGTTATTTAAAAAAATCTAAAAAATGTTAACTGATTTACAAAAAGTTAATAAATGTATTAAACCTATGGGAGCATTGCAATTGGGACTCCCCTCTCCAGCTCTTATTCCTCAAAATTGGTCCTTAATGGTGCTAGATCTTAAAGACTGTTTTTTTTTACCATTCCCCTACAATTTCAAGATAAAAATAAATTTGCTTTTACAGTTCCTGTTCTTAATCATGCTCAACCTGTTAAGCATTATCAATAGACAGTCCTACCGCAAAAAATGATAAATAGTCCTATCTTATGTCAAAAATTTGTAGCTCACTCTTTGCAATCTCTCCATCAAAAATACCCTAATTATATTCTATATCATTATATAGATGATCTCCTATTGGCAGCTCCTAGTATTGCTAAACGTGACAAATTCTTTTTAAAAGTACAAAAGGCTTTAAGACTACACAATTTGCAAATAGCCCCCCAAAAAATTCAAAAGGACTTTCCTATTTCATATTTAGGGACAATATTAAAACAACATAAAATTAAGCCCCAAAAGTTACAAATTAAAAGAGACCATCTCAAAACCTTAAATGATTTTCAAAAATTATTGGGAGATATTAATTGGCTACGCCCGGTACTTGAGATTCCTATTTATCAGTTACAACATTTGTTTTCTACTTTAAAAAAAGATGCAGCTTTAGATAGCCCCCAGATCTTAATCCCATTGGCTTTACAAAAACTTCAACTTGTTAAACAACGACTAAATGACGGCTTTTTGACTTACTTACATGCATCTCAACCTATTTCTTTTATCATATTTCATACCCCTTATTCCCCATCTGGTGTAATTGCTCAAAAAAAAAGATTAATAAAATGGGTTTTCTTACCTAACAGTTTTTCCAAAAAATTGACTATATATATAGATAAATTAGCCTTCCTTATACAAAACAGTCACCATCATATTTTACAATTATCAAGATATAAACCACACCAGATTGTTACTCAGTTAACAACCGCTCAAATATCTCGATGTTTACAATTTAATAAAAACTGGCAAATTTCTCTTGCTTCATATCCTGGTTCATTTTCTAATCATTATCCATCATCTAAATTGATTGATTTTCTCCAGACTAACACTATGATATCTCATTCCCCAATTTCAGATGTTCCAGTTAAAAGACCCACTATTTTTACAGATGTAAATAAAAATACTGCTAAAAATTGGACTCCAAAAAATTCCAAGGTTCTCCCCCACTCATTTTCTTCTGTACAACCTGCTAAATTGTGGGCTTTCTATTTAGTTTTACAAGATTTTCCCCAACTTCCTATTAACATTGTTTCAGATTCTCGATATGCTGTTCTCTCTTGCCTACAGCTTCCTCATGTCTCCCTTCCGCTGACTCTTAAAACAGCTATTGATAAATTGTTTTACCAAGTACAACAATTACTCTTACAACTTTCAGAGTTAATTTTCTTTACTCACATCCGTGCACATTCTGCCCTTCCTAGACCCTTATCATTCAAAAATGCTACAATTGATGCCTTACTTAATCCTATAAAAACAGCAAAATAAAAACATCTCTTACAACATACCGACTCCAAAAGGTTACAAAAATCTCACGCTATTACTCAAAAACAAGCTCAAAATATTGTTCGTTCTTGTTCCATACGTACACCCTTTGCTTTGCCATTTACCTCACCAGGTGTCAACATAAAAAGACAACAAGCAAATCAGATATGACAAATAAATATAATTTACGTTTCTTCCTTCAGACAACAAAAATGTGTGGGCCACTACATTACATTCTAAAAAGGCTGACGCTGTTATTACTCATTTGTTATCTTGTTTTGCAGTTATGAGATTACCAATTAAATTAAAAACTGATAATGCACCTGCTTACCAATCCGCAAAATTAGTTCACTTTTTATCTCAATACCATATAACTCATACTTTTGATATTCCTTATAATAGTCAAGGGCAAGCTATTATTAAAAGAGCTAATCATACATTACATGATTATCTTAAAAAAATAAAAAAGAAGGAGATTTATGAAACCTAAAGACATTCTGAATAAAACTTTACTTACCCTAAATTTTTTAAATGTTTGGAGCAGGGGAAATCTATCAGCAGCAGAGTTGCACTTTCAAGGGAAAGAAGAGGATAAGAAGATCTTGAATACGCCCATTTGGTATAAAGATAAAGAGAAAGGCTGTATCCCAGCATCCTTAATATATTTGGGGCAAGGGTATGCTTTCATTTCTGTTGATAATTACAGGTTTTGGACCCCAACAAGACTGATCAAAATCAGCAATGGTTAATCCCCTTGTTCAGAAATTTGAAGAGCTTACTATGCAGAAAAGCCTTACCTCCCGTACAAGGGAAGCAACACCTCCTACGTGGGGTCAAATAAAGAGGTTGACCCAGGAAGCAGAGAAGACATTAATGAAGGTGGGGCAACCTCTGAATCCTACCAATCTTTTGCTTGCCATGATGGCGGTGGTGACATGTCAGGTAATCGGCGTATCGGCAAGTAATCATACATATTGGGCATATATACCTAATCCCCCATTAGTAAGAGCAGTTTCCTGGGGGGAACCAGAAGTGCAGGTATGTACTAATGAGACTGACTTCTTTCCCCTGCCAGCTTGCGGGAGAATAGAACAACTATCTCACCATAAACAATGATATAATATTAATAATTTGACCATTGCAATGGAAGGTATTCCTTTATGTATAGGGGGACACCCCTTTTGTCTGTCCACCAAGGAACATTCTCATCATTCTTATAATACATGGGGGGTAAAGTATAATAATTACCATTTTGCTACTTTTACTGTGCTTGTTTCCACCAGGGGATTTAGTACCTCGACAGAACCGATGGATACTCATAATAGAAAACACATGTCGCTATGTCCTGTTAACCTTTTCGTTCCTTCTCTAGAATCTTTGGAGTGGGAACGTTGCCGAGGCCATTGACCCTTTAAGGTCATAAATTATTCTGGGGCCATCATTGTAGATTGGAGTCCAGATCATGGACAATTCTTAGAAAAATGGTCAAATAAACCTTTTAGGTGGCATCGTGCAAATACCACTTTGATGGGCAATGGTAACAAAACAGTTAAATGGCAGCAATTTGCACTTGTCCCTCCTCAATTACAATTGCAAGGATATCCTCACATTCAAGGAGATATTTGAAATCTATGGGCGGTTTCTGGTAATCTCACTATCTGGTCAGGAAATTATACTTTGGACAATGGTGACTCTTCGGGTTCATTCCATGTTAATTTACATGTTAATAAATCTTATTCCGCAATGGCATGTGTAAAATATCCTTTTGCATTGTTATATGGGAATTGGACCTAAAATGATACTGTGGGGTCTGTGTCAAGTAACTATTGTAATTTAACTCAATGTATAAATGTCTTGGTGGGAAAAATTTAAAAGACAAGCCTTTAACTCCAATTTCTCGCTAGTAATTGTTAAAGCTCGGACAGAAGTATGGTTGTCTATAAATCTGACTCAGCCATGGTCAGATCCTTTTGCTGCTTCTCATCTAGTAACCGCTGTACAGATTTTGCTACACCGATCTCGACGTATGCTTGCTGTGGTCATTGCTTCGATTCTCGCAGTCACATCAGTAACTGCAACAGCAGCTGTAGCAGGCCTTGCATTACACCAAGGAATTCAAACAGCTGATTTTGTTCGGGACTGGCAAAAAGACTCTCATTTGTTATGGCAACAACAGCGAGATTTAGATGCACAATGCTACCGACGTGCTTAATCTTCAAACACACCGTTTCCTGACTTGGAGATCAATTGGCTGTTTTATCTACACGAAGTGTGTTAAAATGTGATTGGAATTCTTCTGTTTTGTATAACATCTGTACCATTTAACATGAGCCCTTCAAGAGATTAACCGAGACATATAAATAAAAAGTTCTAGATGCCCATCATCTAGAGAGATACCGCCTAGCCCCCAAGAGGTGGCTAGATAGCCAATGACAGATAAGACCCTCAGAGGAGGGCAACCTAAGACAGGCACAACCGCAAGAGGGGCTGGCGAGGCTGGAGGTTGGCCGCCTACAGCTTTACGCCTTGCTCTACAAAACATCAATACAAATGTCTCGAGGGCTTAAATAAAATAAAAAAGGGGGAGATGAAGGGTTAATAGGGTAGCAGAGATGTGCCTGCAAACGGGTCTCTCTGCTCAGGCTGAGCGTCCTTGCATATGAGGCATTCTGCCAAAGAGTCTGGATACAGCCTTGAGTTTAATGGTCCCTTGCAAACGAGGGAGCATTCCCTTCTTGAGATAAGAGGGAGATGAGGGCTTTGTGCAGACTCTGCAGTAGACAGAGATTTCACTCCCCTTTGCTGTACGATAACATGTATGCACCTGCACTGTACTGAAAAGGCTTATTCTTACAGTCTGGAATTCTGCCTAAGGAGGGCTTTATAATAATAAATGGCAATTAGTTTGCCCAGTTCTGTTCCTCTGGCCAGAGTGGTGTCCTGTCTGTCTCTTGTGTGTCTTGTATGTTCTGTGTCATTTCACTCGTAGTAACCAACATGTTCCAATGATCACTGCTTCCTTTTCTAAATCATCACAAGCCAATGGTTTAATACTGCAGGTGGGCTTCCCTTGTGGCTCAGCTGGTAAAGAATCCACCTGCCATGCAGGAGACCTGGGTTCAATCCCTGGGTTGGGAAGATCTCCTGGAGAAGGGAAAGGCTACCCACTCAAGTACTCTGACCTAGAGAATTCAATGGACTATATCCATGGAGTCCCAAAGAGCCCGACATGACTGAGCCACTTTCACTTTCTTTCACACTTTCTTTGGAATTTTACATGAGGGCAGTTTCTGGAATGATTTATTTCTTCCCTTTGAAACACTGGATAAAGAGCTTCAGTCTTTTCTTGATGCCACTCCTTTTCTTTTGTCATTATTATGCAATAAGCTAATGAGATAATTTTCCACCCAACAAATGGAGTCAGATAATAAACATCAGTTTGAGGGTTTCCCTGTGGTTCAGATGGTTAAGAATCTGCCTTCAATGTGGGAGACCTGGGTTTGATCCCTGGGATTGGGAAGATCCCTTGGGAAAGGTAATGACGACCCACTCTAGTCTTCTTTCCTGGAGAATCCATGGACAGAGAAGCGTGGCAGGCTACAGTCCATGGGGTCACAAAGAGTAGGACATGACTGAGTGACTAATACTTTTACTTTCACTTTGAGGAGAGATAAGAACATACCAAAGACCTGCAGTATATTGGGAGGGGCTGCCAGTGACAGGGAGGTCAGGGGCCAACAAAGGTACATTTTCCTCCCTGTCACAGGTGTAGGGGATCTGCTTCTGATGAAATACTGTGATGTTTGCCTTTTCTGTGTGTTAAGTGCCCCACACCCTAGTTTAAAAGTGAGATAAGAAACTAAGCAACACCTCAGACCCTCCTGCCTTTTCCATACTCCCTGTTCTCCCCTTGTCCTCCTGAGTGAAGTCACTCAACTATCTAGGGATAAGCTTTTAAACAACAAAGAAGATGGCTTAAGAAAATTTCAGCTCTGAGACAGAACTCTGGGGAGCCCTGAATGCATATGAGAGGAAATCCAAGGGCAAGTACAAGAGCAGAGGGAATGGAAGGGTGGAGGTGCTGGGGGCAGGGCAGGAGGAGGACTGGCTGTGGGACCAGAGGACACTCATTCATCTCACCCTCCTCCCCACCTCTCAGTCACGGGCTCACTCAGCAGTCATGGGGCTGGGGATGGAGACACGATAAACCTTCTCCTCCTCTCAGTTCAATTCAGTCACTCAGTCCTGTCTGACTCTTTGCAACCCCATGAATCGCAGCATTCCAGGCCTCCCTGTCCATCACCAACTCCCGGAGTTCACTCAAACTCATGTCCGTCGATTCGGTGATGCCATCCCACCATCTCATCCTCGGTCGTCCCCTTTTCCTCCTGACCCCAACCCCTCCCACCATCAGAGTCTTTTCCAATGAGTCAACTGTTCACATGAGGTGACCAAAGTACTGGAGTTTCAGCTTTAGCATCATTCCTTCCAAAGAACACCCTGGGCTGATCTCCTTCAGAATGGACTGGTTGGATCTCCTTGCAGTCCAAGGGACTCTCAAGAGTCTTCTCCAACACCACAGTTCAAAAGCATCAATTCTTTGGCACTCAGCTGTCTTCACAGTCCAACTCTCACATCCATACATGACCACTGGAAAAACCATAGCCTTGACTAGATGGACCTTTGTTGGCAAAGTAATGTCTCTGCTTTTGAATATGCTATCTAGGTTGGTCATAACTTTCCTTCCAAGGAGTAAGTGTCTTTTAATATCATGGCTGCAATCACCATCTGCAGTGATTTTAGAGGCAAAAAAAAAAAAAAAACTCTGACACTGTTTCCCCATCTATTTCCCATGGAGTGATGGGACCAGATGCCATGATCTTCGTTTTCTGAATGTTGAGCTTTAAGCCAACTTTTTCACTCTCCTCTTTCACTTTCATCAAGAGGCTTTTTAGTTCCTTTTCACTTTCTGACATAAGGGTGGTGTCATCTGCATATCTGAGGTTATTGATATTTCTCCCAGCAATCTTGATTCCAGCTTGTGCTCTTCCAGCCCAACGTTTCTCATGATGTACTCTGCATAAAAGTTAAATAAGCAAGGTCACAATATATAGCCTTGACATAATTCTTTTCCCATTTGGAACCAGTCTGTTGTTCCATGTCCAGTTCTAACTGTTGCTTCCTGATCTGCATACAGGTTTCTCAAGAGGCAGGTCAGGTGGTCTGGTATTCCCATCTCTTTCAGAATTTTCCACAGTTTATTGTTGATCCACACAGTCAAAGGCTTGGCATAGTCAATAAAGCAGAAGTAGATGTTTTTCTGGAACTCTCTTGCTTTTTCCATGATCCAGCAGATGTTGGCAATTTGATCTCTGGTTCCTCTGCCTTTTCTAAAACCAGCTTGAACATCTGGAAGTTCACGGTTCACATATTGCTGAAGCCTGGCTTGGAGAATTCTGAGCATTTTCTCTACTAGAGTGTGAGATGTGTGCAATTGTGCAGTAGTATGAACATTCTTTAGCATTGCCTTTCTTTGGGATTGGAATCAAAACTGACCTTTTCCAGTCCTGAGGCCACTTCTGAGTTCTCCAAATTTGCTGGCATATTGAGTGCAGCACTTTCACAGCATCATCTTTCAGGATTTGAAATAGCTAGACTGGAATTCCATCACCTCCACTAGCTTTGTTCCTAGTGATGCTATCTAAGGCCCACTTGACTTCACATTCCAGGATGTCTGGCTCTAGGTGGGTGATCATACCATCGTGATTATCTTGGTCATGAAGATCTTTTTTGTACAGTTCTTTTGTGTATTCTTGCCACCTCTTCTTAATATCTTCTGCTTCTCTTAGGTTCATATCATTTCTGTCCTTTATTGAGCCCATCTTTGCATGAAATGTTCCCTTGATATCTCTAATTTTCTTGAAGAGATCTCTAGTCTTTCCCATTCTGTTGTTTTCTTTTATCTCTTTGCATTGATCGCTGAGGAAGGCTTTCTTATCTCTTCTTGCTATTCTTTGGAACTCTGCATTCAGATGCTTATATCTTTCCTTTTCTCCCTTGCTTTTCACTTCTCGTCTTTTCTCGGGTATTTGTAAGGCCTCCCCAGCCAGCCATTTTGCTTTTTTGCATTTCTTTTCCATGGGGATGGTCTTGATCCTTGTCTCCTGTACAATGTCACAAACCTCCGTCCATAGTTCATCAGGCACTCTATCTATCAGATCTAGTCCCTTAAATCTATTTCTCACTTCCACTGTATAATCATAAGGGATTTGATTTAGGTCATACCTGAATGGTCTAGTGGTTTTCCCTACTTTCTTCAGTTTAAGTCTGCATTTGGCAATAAGGAGCTCATGATCTGAGCCATGGAAAGTGAATGAAGAGTTCTCAGAGGTTGAAGGGTAGGACCAGGGATAACCAGTCCTTCTTACCTTGGGAGTGGATGAGAGATTTGGACACTGTAAAATGTGTGATGTCCCTATTTAAGTGGCTTGTTTGTGGGTGCAGAGTAGCAACCATTTATACAAAGAGACGCAGCACGTGTTTCCCTTAAGTTGAGCTTCCATTCACAGTCTTGACCGCAGAGCCTCAGCATATTAGAGAACCACCCAGAGTGAGCCCTCAGGGAACGTCTCCATGGTACGTTCATCCTGGGAGCCTCTTTCACAAACACACGACAGGCTTTGTGCGAATCATGGCAACTGGCTATCGGCCATGCTCTTCCTGAACTTCCCAGTTCTTTTCTCCCTTCTCTCTCCAACTATCTTCTATTTAAATCATGCAGGTGTCCTTACCCTCCCCCCAAACACCTGGAGTTTATTAGCCACTAAGTCCTAAGTCCAAGGGGAAAAGAGAAACAAGTGGACACATTTGAGACTTGGAAAGTTGTTCATCTACCGCCTGGGTGCTTTCAAAGTCAGCCACCAAATACTGAGCCCTCCTGTGCCCAGGCTCCCAGACAAGTGCTGGGGCCCCTAGAGGAGACACAGCTGCCACTCTTCCAGGCTAAAGGAGAGGAGAAAGGAGCCAACACAGGGGAGTCAGGAGGGGGGGCGGGGGGACAGGGAAGGGGGGGTGCCTCATCTCAGGGAGAAGGAGTCCTGCTGGGTATAGCCATGTCTCACTTGTGACCTGAGAGGAGAGTAAGAGTCAGTCAATAAAAAAATGCAGCGGGGGGTGGGTGTTCCTTGGTAGAAAAAGATAGGTCCAAAGGTCCAGAGCAAAGGAGAGGTTAGTGGATTTGAGAAACTAAAACAGTTAAGACATGTTGGAGTTCAGGCTAGAGTGAGAGAAATTCTGGAGATGAAGCAGGAGAAGAGGCAGAACTCAGCTGGTGGAGGCCTGTCCTTCTGGACAGACTAGAGTCCCTCCCACTTCCTCCTGTGGACACAGTCTTCTGCCCTAAAGGAGTCCTTCCCTAACTTCTTACAGTCCCCATTAGGGTTTTTCACTGAGTAGTTAAAATCCAACCTTCCTCAGCACCTACTAGGGCAGGCCTGGGACTAGACCTGGAGGAAAACAGTGATAACACTCAGTCCTCCTAATAAGGGGGCCATGTAATTATGTTCTTTTTGTAACACCAAATATTAACCACAACGAATATACCTAAGACATAGAAAAAATTAAAGACTACAAAAAATAAATTAAAAACCCCAAATAATCAACTCCTTTCAGTTCAGTCACTCAGTCGTGATCAACTATTTGCAACTCCATGGACTGCAGCACGCCAGGCCTCCAAGTCCATCACCAACTCCCAGAGCTTACTCAAACTCATATCCATAGAGTAGGTGATGCCATCTAACCGTCTCATCCTCTGTCGACCCCTTCTCCTCCTGCCTTCAATCTTTGCCAGCATCAGGGTCTTTTGAAATGAGTTGGTTCTTTGCATCAGATGACCAAATTGTGAGTCATTCCAATGAATATTCAGGACTGATTTCCTTTAGGATGGACTGGTTGGGTCTCTTTGCAGTCCAAGGGACTCTGAAGAGTCTTCTCCAACACTACAGTTCAAAAGCATTAATTCTTCGGTGCTCAGCTTTCTTTATAGTCCAACTCTCACATCCACACATGACTACTGGAAAAATTATAGCTTTGACTAGACGGACCTTTGTTGGCAAAGTAATGTCTCTACTTTTTAATATACTGTCTAGGTAGGGCATAACTCTTCTTCCAAGGAGCAAGTGTCTTGTAATTTCATGACTGCAGTTACCATCTGCAGTGATTTTGGAGTTCCCCAAAATAAAGTCTGTCACTGTTTCCATTGTTTCCCCATCTATTTGCCATGAAGTGATAGGACCAGAAGCCATGATCTTCATTTTTTGAGTGCTGATTTTCTTTTTTTTTTAATTGCCTTTTTTTTAAATTTTTATTTTTACTTTATTTTACTTTACAATACTGTATTGGTTTCGCCATACATTGACATGAATCCACTACGGGTGTATACAAGCTCCCAATCCTGAATCCCCCTCCCACTTCCCACCCCATATCATCTCTCTGGATCATCCCCGTGCACCAGCCCCAAGCATCCTTTATCTTGTATCGAACATAGACTGGCGCTTCGTTTCTTACATGACAGTATACATGTTTCAATGCCATTATCCCAAATCATCCCACCCTCTTCCTCTCCCTCACAGTCCAAAAGTCTGTTCTATACATCTGTGTCTCTTTTGCTGTCTTGCATACAGGGTCATTACTATCTTTCTAAATTCCATATTTATGTGTCAGTATACTGTATTGGTGTTTTTCTTTCTGGCTTACTTCACTCTGTATAATTGGCTGCAGTTTCATCCATCTCATTAGAACTGATTCAAATGTATTCTTTTTAATGGCTGAGTAATACTCCATTGTGTATATGTACCACTGCTTTCTTATCCATTCATCTGCTGATGGACATCTACGTTGTCTTCATGTCCTGGCTATTATAAACAGTGCTGCAATGAACATTGGGGTACATGTGTCTCTTTCAATTCTGGTTTCCTCGGTGTGTATGCACAGCAGTGGGATTGCTGGGTCATAAGGCAGTTATATTTGCAATTTTTTAAGGAATCTCCACACTGTTTTCCATAGTGGCTGTACTAGTTTGCATTCCCACCAACAGTGTAAAAGGGTTCCCTTTTCTCCACATCCTCTCCAGGATTTATTGCTTGCAGGCTTTTGGATCACAGCCATTCTGACTGGTGTGAAATGGTACTTCATTGTGGTCTTGATTTGCATTTCTCTGATAATCAGTGATGTTAAGCATCTTTTCATGTGTTTGTTAGCCATCCATATGTCTTCTTTGGAGAAATGCCTATTTAGTTCTTTGGCCCATTTTTTGATTGGGTCGTTTATTTTTCTGGAGTTGAGCTGCATAAGTTGCTTGTATATTTTTCAGATTAGTTGTTTGTCAGTTGCTTCATTTGCTATTGTTTTCTTCCATTCAGAAGGCGGTCTTTTCACCTTACTTATAGTTTCCTTTGTTGTGCAGAAGCTTTTAATTTTAATTAGATCCCATTTGTTTATTTTTGCTTTAACTTCCAGTATTCTGGGAGGTGGATCATAGGGGATCCTGCTGTGATTTATGTCTGAGAGTGTTTTGCCTATGTTCTCCTCTAGGAGTTTTATAGTTTCTGGTCTTACGTGTAAGGCAGTTTTTTCACTCTCCTCTTTCACTTTCATCAAAAGGCTCTTTAGTTTCTCTTCATTTTCTGCCATAAGCATGGTACCATCTGCATATCTGAGGTTACTAATATTTCTCCCAGCAATCTTGATTCCAGTTTGTGCATCTTCCAGCCTGGGATTTAGCATGATGTACTCTGCATATAAAATAAATAAGCAGGGTGACAATATACAACCTTAATGTACTCCTTTACCAATTTGGTACAAGTCCGTGTTTCCATGTCTGGTTCTAACTGTTGCTTCTGCCCTGCATACAGGTTTCTCAAGAGGCAGGTTAGGTGGTCTGGTATTCCCACTTCTTGAAGAATTCTACACAGTTTGTTGTGATTCACACAGTCAAATGCTTTGGCATAGTCAATAAACCCAAAGTAGATGTTTTTCTGGAATTCTCCTTTTTCTATGATCCAATGGATGTTGGCAGTTTGATATCTCATTCCTCTGCCTTTTTTTAAAGCCAGCTTGGACATCTGGAAGTTCTTAGTTTACGTACTGATGAAACCTCTCTTGGAGAATTTTAAGCATTACTTTACTAGTGTGTGAGATGAGTGGAAATTGTGCAGTAGTTTAAGCATTCTTTGGCATTGCCTTTCATTGGGATTGGAATGAAAACTGACCTTTTTCCAGCCCTGTGGCCACTGCTGAGCTTTCCAAGCAGTGGAAAGGAATGCAGCACTTTCACAGTATCATTTTAGGATTTGAAATAGAGCAACTAGAATTCCATCAGCTCCACTAGCTTTGTTCATAGTGATGCTTACTAGGGTCCACTTGACATCACATTCCAGGTTGTGTGACTCTAACTGAGTGATCACACCATTGTAGTTATCTGGGTCTTTAAGATCTTTTTTGCATAGTTCTTTGTATTCTTGCCCCCTTTTCTTAATATCTTTTGCTTCTGTTAAGTCCATAACTCTTCTGTTCTATATTGTTTCCCTCTTTGTTTGAAATATTACCTTGGTATCTCTAATTTTCATGAAGAGATCTCTAGTCTTCCCCATTCTGTTGTTTTCCTCTATTTCTTTGCACTGATCACTGAGGAAGGCTTTCTTTTTGCTCCTTGCTCTTCTTTGGAACTCTGCATTCAGATGGGTATATCTTTCCTTTTCTCCTTTGCCTTTAGCTTCTCCTCTTTTCACAATTATTTGTAAGGCCTCCTCAGACAGCCATTTTGTCTGTTTGCATTTCTTCTTCTTGGGGGTGACTTTGATCATGGCCTTCTGCACCATGTTACGAACTTCCATGCATGGTTCTTCAGGCACTCTGTCTATCAGATCTAATCACGTGAATCTATTTGTTACTTCTACTGTATTTGAATTAGGTCATTGGGATTTGATTTAGGTCATACCTTAATGGTTTTCCCTACTTTTATGAATTCAAGTCTGAATTTTGCAATAAGGAGTTCATGATCTGAACCACAGTCACCTCCCGGTCTTATTTTTGCTCACTGTATAGAGCTTCTTATCTTTGGCTGAAAAGAATATAATCAATCTGATTTCAGTATTGACCATCTGGTGATGTCCACGTGTAGAGTTGTCTTTTGTATTGCTTTGAAAAGGGTGTTTGCTATAACCAGTATGTTCTCTGGGCAAAACTCTGTTATCCTTTGCCCTGCTTCTTTTTGTACTCCAAGGCCAAATGTGCCTGTTACTCCAGGTATCTCTTGACTTCCTACTTTGCATTCCAGTCCCCTATGATGAAAAGGACATCTTTCTTTGGTGTTAGATCTAGAAGGTCTTCTAGGTCTTCATAGAACCATTTAACTTCAGCTTTAGTGGTTGGAGCATAGACTTGGATTACTGTGATATTGAATGGTTTTCCTTGGAAATGAACGAGATCATCCTGTCGTGTTTGAGACTGTGCCCAAGTACCTGCATTTCAGGCTCTTTTGTTGACTATGAGGGCTACTACATTTCTTCTAAGGGATTCTTGCCCACATAGTAGAAGTAATGGTCATCTGAATTAAATTCACCCATTCCGGTCTATTTTAGTTCACTGATATCCCAAAGTGTCGATGTTCACTCTTGCCATCTCCTGTTTGATTACTTCCCAATAACTCTGATTCATGGACCTAACATTCCAGGTTTCTATGCAATATTGTTCTTTACAACATCAGAGTTTACTTCCATCACCAGTCACATCCACAGCTGGGCATTGTTTTCTCTTTGGTTCTTCATTCTTTCTGGAGTTATTTCTCGGCTCTTCTCCAGTAGCGTATTGGGCAGCTATTCATCTTTCAGTGTCCTATCTTTTTGCCTTTTCATACTGTTCATGGGGTTCTCAAGGCAAGAATACTGAAGTGGTTTACCATTCCCTTCTCCAGTGGACAACGTTTTTTCAGAAATATGAATGAAAGTGTTTGCCATTTGGGAAGAAATGAGATCTTTTGCCTCCAACAGTGGTTCTCAGTTAGCTGCAGGGTGGAATCACCTGTGGGGTTTTATTAATAAAAAGTGTTGACTCCTGCCTCCCCTCCCCAAGATTCTGATTTAGCTGAGATGAGGGTTTTATACAGTTCTCCTGGTGATTCGAATTTGCAGCTAAGTTTACAAACCACCAGCCTTTGCCATAATGAGGATATAAAGGACTGTACCTGGAGGAGATAACTGAATATACAGGGATCAGGTGATTCTGCAGGAGCAGGAGTGTGTGTTTCTGTGTGTGGAAGGTGGCGTGAATGAGGGTGAGGCAATGCTAGAGGCCCCACCCCTCTTGCCTGCTGTGAGGCCTTCCTGACCCTTCACTCATTCCCTGGCCTTTCCACTCTCCTCACCTGGACTCGTGGATTCTGCTGCCCCCTGGTGGTGATTTTCAGTATGGTACCGTTGCCCCTGGAGGTTTCATTCAAGCCCAGCCTCGGTTCATCACAAACCTATGAGCAGGATTCCCAAGATGTGGTTTGCCAGGAGGGAAATCCTGGGAACCATACATAAGGAGCAGCTTGGCAGTAACTTAAGGAGTCGCTCTTGCACAGGGAAGCTCAGGGAGCTCTAGGTCACTGGCCAAGCATGGGTCTGACACATGCCTGTGACTGGAGCCTTCCTGTGCCTGTGGTCTGAGGAAATTGGTCTTCTCAGCCAGAGACAAGTGCATATGATATCAAGCATCAGGAAGTGCAGATGTGTAAGGTGACAAGCTTCACAGTAAACAGCAACCACCCTGCTGTATATTCTGCCCTCCTGTATAGCAAAGTTTGTTTTTACTTAATGACCATGTTGACCTGTAACGGAAGCCAAAAGGATGTTAGGATCCCCATCTCACAGACAAGGAAACAAGCCTACAGAGCTTAAGGAAATTGCTCAAGGTCATACAACTCGTAACTGACAGATGCGGCCTCTGAGCCCAGGCAGGTGGGACCTCACAGTCTGTCCCCGCTCCTCCCATGTCCTGGCAGGACCCGGAGTTCTCTCCTGTCCAACGATCTTCCCAGCCCTTCAGCCCAACTCCCTGGGTAGGTCTGGGTGGTGCCTCCAGGCTCCCACAGCCCCTTTGCTCCTATTGCCCCTGATTTGGATCTCTCCTTCTGCAGGGCAACCCCACCCACCCAACCAACGAGAGCCCCACAGTTGGCAGGAAGACACACTTGCCCTGTTCTAGCAGCTTCTCCCTACAGCCAACTCCTGGGGGTGGAGTCAGGCCAGGTTGTGAGGAAAATCATGAGAGAAGCAGGAAGGTGTGAGCTGGTGGTCAGCGCCTTCCTCTGACCTGGGACCTCCATCACTTGTGGCAGCTCCCCTCTACATCCTCCTCCCACATTACAAGTGTTCCTACAGCTCTGCTGTGGATCAGTCACCAGGGGAGGGATCAGAATGCAGGTTACTGGGCTCCAGCCCCAAAGATGTAATCCAGTGGGTTACACAAGTGGGGCCTGAGAATTTGAATTTTTAACCAACAACCCAGTCGGTTTTCATGCAGGGGGTACTCTGAACACATGCTGAGAAACATTTAACAGACCTGCCACTCACATCTGTGAGCCCTGGATCAAGACTGCAAATATTTAAAAGTTATAAATCAATTAAACAAAACTGTCAAGTACACCTACATAACTATTAAAACCTGGCAGACTAGGATTTTGGATACTGAGCTCTAAGCCAGAAGGCAGGACAGCAGAGGGAGGGGCCGACCCCAGCCCCCAGCCCTCCCCCTGCTCTTCCCATCTCCGGCTCTGACTCTCTCTGTGCCCTGAGGAATCTGCTGCTCAAGCAAGAGCGCCCCTAGCCTTCAAGTCCAAGCTTAGGCCACTCTCTTCTCACCCATAAACAGCTATATCTTGACCACCTGTTGGGCTGGGACATGGGCTCCGAGAAGGAGGCCTGCAGTGGCGCTGGGAGCAGGGATGCTAGGGTCCAGGTGCTCAGAGCAGGGCCTGGAGGGGCGGGGCTCCAGGTGGCCACACCCCCTTGTCCTCTCTGGCTGCCTGCACCTGGGCCGGCGGGGGTGGGGGGTGTGGGGTGTGGGGGTTGGGGCATGCAACCATGGGATGACCAGAGTAGGGCCTCTAAACCAGTGTTTCTCTAACTGTACTGTGGGCAGGACTCACCTGAGATCTGGAGATTCTGAGTCAGTGGGTCTGGGGTAGAAACAAGATTCCGTGTTCTAAAGGCCCCCCAGGCCAGCCGATGCTGCTGGTCCGCAGGCCACACTTAGAACAGCAGGGCTCTGGGGCAGGGTGGGCAGAGTTTTCCTGTGAAGGACCAGGAAGTACATTCCCAGGCTTTGAAGGCCTTATGGTTTCTGCTCAGAAAAACATCTACTTCTGCTTCATTGACTACGCTAAAGCTTTTGACTCCACAGATCACAACAAACTGGAAAACTTAAAGAGACAGGAATCCCAGACCACCTTTCCTGTCTCCTGAGAAACCTGTACGCGAGTGGAGAAGCAACAGTTAGAACTGTACATGGAACAACCGCCTGGGTCAAAACTGGGAATGGAATATGACCTGCATATTGTCACCCTACTTATTTAACTTATATGAAAAAAATGTATGTATATGTATAACTGAATCACTGCTGTTGAGCAGAAATTAACAACAGCATTGTAAATTTAATGATACTTAAATTTTTAAAGCAACAAGAAAAAAAGTTAAGGGTGTCAGCAGGTTCACTATTAATAATATTTACTATGGTTACTTGCTTAGCCATGTATTTGCCAGATATTTCTACTTTGAAAATATAATTCTTTCCTAAAGAATTAATTTGAGAAGATACTTAGAGTCCATGAAAATGCTGTCTCCTCCAACCCCCAAAATTTCACTGTACATTCAATGATGAATTTTGTCTGAATTATTTACGACAAAGAAGGTTGCTACTTTTCTGTCAATCTGTCTACATTTGTTAATTGACCTTCTACTACAAAAAAGGGCTTTCCCTTCCTACTATCTATTTTATGTCTTATAGAAATCAGTATAAACATGGATTTTTAAAATTTTTAGCGTTGTAAAATGTAGGGTTTAAAAGCCATCAGTCCTCTGTTTATCATTATTTACTTATGACACTTCTAATGTGAGATAAACTCCATCTCAGAGACTCATTTTTTGTCTGGGTAGTCTGTAAAATTTAATTTTAAAAATGTTTTCCATGTAATGTCCTCCAGAATTAAATATGATAAGCTTTAGGATCAAACAGTGTTTTGGAATACCCAAGGCTTCCACCTATTGGGATGGACACTTGTGAGCATGGTTGCTGAGTAAAAGAGTGAATTTAGTCAGAACCATCCAATGTGAACTTCTTGTAAACATTCCCAGTGTGTCTAAGTCTTAACCTTGGTTCTTCTTAAAAAAATAAATAAATAAATGACACAATCCCAGTTTGACTCCTAAGGCAAGTCAGATCGACCTGGAGTGCAGATGGAGGTCTCACAGGGCTGGGGCGTGTGATTCCTACTAGTAGTGTTATTTTTTAGGTCTAAATTCAAATAAATATATATTTCTCCCTGTTTTTAACACATATTGCTGTTTTAGTTTTTGAAAAAAATAAATAAATAAACACTTTTATTAGAACATTAGGTTTAAAAAACAAAAGCTCAGTTAATTCGTAGTCTTTCTGCGTTTAAAGGAAAATTAATAGCTTACACTTAAAACCTTGTATTTTAAAAATCTCTGAAGGTTTAAAAGTGGTCTATTCTGCTTCCAGGGACCTTCTTCAACCTTAGGACCATGCTGTTGATTCAAGAATAGAATCGGTAAAAATACATGCACAGTTTTTAGACTTGAAACAAACCCTTTACACTTAAATAGAAGTTTACTTATTTCTCACTTTTTAATGCTATTAAAAATCTGATCATGTGGACCACAGTCTTGTCTAACTCAATGAAATGAAGCCATGCCTTGTGGGGCTTCCCAATGGATGGGTCATGGTGGAGAGGTCTGACAGAATGTGGTCCACTGGAAAAGAGAACGGCAAACCACTTCAATATTCTTGCCTTGAGAACTTCAAAACAATATGAAAAGGGAAAAAGATAGGACACTGAAAGATGAACTCTCCAGGTTGGTAGGTGCCCAATGAGCTACTGGAAATTAGTGGAGAAATAACTCTAGAAAGAATGAAGGGATGGGGTTAAAGCAAAACAAACAAAACAACAACAACAACAACAACAAAAAACAGCCAGTTGTGGATGGGACTGGTGATAGAAGCAAGGTCTGATGCTGTAAAGAGCAACATTGCATAGGAACCTGGAATGTTAGGTCCATGAATAAAGGCACATTGGAAGTGGTCAAACAGGAGATGGCAAGAGTGAACGTCGACGTTCTAGGAATCAGCAAACTAAGATGGTCTGCAATGGGTGGATTTAACTCAGATGACCATTATATCTACTACTTGGGCAGGAACCCCTTAGAAGTAATGGAGGAGCCCTCATAGTCAACAAAAGAGTCCGAAATGCAGTACTTGGATGTAATCTCAAAAACAACAGAATGATCTTTGTTCATTTCCAAGGCAAACCATTCAATATCATCGTAATCCAAGTCTATGCCCCAATCAGTAACATTCAACAAGCTCTGAAGTTGAATGGTTTTATGAAGACCTACAAGACCTTTTAGAACTAACATCCAAAAAAGATGTCCTCTTCATTACAGAGGACTGGAATGCAAAACTAGGAAGTCAAGAAACATCTGGAGTAACAGGCAGATTTGGCCTCGGAGTACAGAATGAAGAAGAGCAAAGGCTAATAGAGTTTTGCCAAGAGAATGCACTGGTCATAGCACACACCCTCTTCAAACAGCACAAGAGAAAACTCTACAAATGGACACCACCAGATGGTTAACATAGAAATCAGATTGATTATATTCTTTGCAGCCAAAGATGGAGAAGCTCTATACTGTCAGCAAAATCAAGACTGGGAGTTGACTGTGGCTCAGATCATGAACTCCTTATTGCCAAATTCAGACTTAAATTGAATAAAGTGGAGAAAACCACTAGATCATTCAGGTATGATCTAAATCAAATCCCTTATGACTATAGAGTGAAAGTGAGAAATAGATTTAAGGGACTAGATCTGATAGACAGAGTGCCTGATGAACTATGGACAGAAGTTCATGACATTGTACACGAGACAGGAATCAAGACCATCCCCAAGAAAAAGAAATGCAAAAAATCAAAATGGCTCTCTGAGGAGGCTTTACAAATAGCTGTGAAAAGAAGTGAAGTGAAAAGCAAAGGAGAAAAGGAAAGATATACCCATTTGAATACAGAATTCCAAAGAAAAGCAAGGAGAGATAAGAAAGCCTTCCTCAGTGATCAATGCAAAGAAATAGAGGAAAACAATAAAATGGGAAAGACTAGAGATCTCTTCAAGAAATTAGAGACACCAGGGAATATTTCATGCAAAGATGGATTCAATAAAGGACAGAAATGGCATGGACCTAACAGAAATAGAAGATATTAAGAAGAGGTGGCAAGAATACACGGAAGAACTGTACAGAAACGATCTTCATGACCCAGATAATCACAATAGTGTGACCACTCACACTCACCTAGAGCTAGACATCCTGGAATGTGAAGTCAAGTAGCCCTTAGGAAGCATCACTATGAACAAAGCTAGTGGAGGTGATGGAATTCCAGCTGAGCTATTTCAAATCCTAAAGAAGAGGCTGTAAAAGTGCTGCATTCAACATGTCAGCAAATTTGGAAAACTCAGCAGTGGCCACAGGACTGGAAAAGATCAGTGTTCATTCCATTCCCAAAGAAAGGCAATGCCAAAGAATGCTCAAACTACTGCACAATTGCGCTCATCTCACATCCTAGTAAAGTAATGCTCAAAATTCTCCAAGCCAGGCTTCAGCAATACATGAACCGTGAACTTTCAGATGTTCAAGCTGGTTTTAGAAAAGTCAGAGGAACCAGAGATCAAATTGCCATCATTCGCTAGATCATCAAAAAAGTAAGACAGTTCCAGAAAAAAACATCTATTTCTACTTTATTGACTATGACAAAGCCTTTGACTGTGTGGATCACAATAAACTGTGGAAAATTCTGAAAGAGATGGGAATATCAGACCACCTGACATGCTTCTTGAGAAACCTGTATGCAGGTCAGGAAGCAACAGTTAGAATTGGACATGGAACAACAGACTGGTTCCAAATAGGAAAAGGAGTACGTTAAGGATGTATATTGTCACCTTGCTTATTTAACTTTTATGCAGAGTACATCATGCGAAATGCTAGGCTGGAGGAAGCACAAGCTGGAATCAAGATTTCTGTGAGAAATATCAATAACCTCAGATATGCAGATGACACCACCCTTGTGGCAGAAAGTGAAGAGGAACTAAAGAGCCTCTTGATGAAAGTGAAAGAGGAGAGTGAAAAAGTTCGCTTAAAGCTCAACATTCAGAAAACTATGATCATGGCATCTGGTCCCATCACTTCATGGCAAATAGATGGGGAAACAGTGGCTGACTTTAGTTTTTTGGGCTCCAAAATCACTGTAGATGGTGATTGCAGCCATGAAATTAAAAGACACTTACTCCTTGAAAGGAAAGTTATGACCAACCTAGACAGCATATTAAAAAGCAGAGACATTACTTTCCCAACAAAGGTCCGTCTAGTCAAGGCTATGGTTTTTCCAGTGGTCATGTATGGATGTGAGAGTTGGACTGTAAAGAAAGCTGAGCACTGAATAATTGATGCTTTTGAACTGTGGTGTTGGAGAAGACTCTTGAGAGTCCCTTGGACTGTGAGGAGATCCAACCAATCCATCCTAAACTTACTTGAAAAAATAAAGTCACATCCAATGGTACATCAAAATAAATAAATAAATAAAATAAAGGACATCAGTCCTGGGTGTTCATTGGAAAGACTGATGTTGACGCTGAAACTCCAATACTTTGGCCACTGGATGCAGAGATGACTCATTTGAAAAGACCCTGATGCTGGGAAAGATTGAGGGCAGGAGGAGAAGGGGACGACAGAGGATGAGATGGTTGGATGGCATCACCGACTCAATGGACATGGGTTTGAGTTAAACTCCAGGAGTTGGTGATGGACTGGGAGGCTTGGCGTGCTGCAGATCATGGGGTCGGAAAGAATTGGACATGACTGAGTGACTGAACTGAAATGAGAATATTGATAATGTATAGTAGGGCCTTTTGGAAGCCTGTGTGCTCTAATTTTAAGTTAAATATGATGGTAATAATTAATAAAGAGGATAATGCTAGAGAGGATAGTACTGATTGACAGCTTATCACATATACAGCATTGTTCAAGAGCATTGAACATATCCAGCATTGTTTCTTACCTGTCTGGGATTAAATATCAGTTTTATCTAATTTTATATTTTCAGCCCATTGCTACCTAATCAATGATCCATTGTGCATGGCTAGTGTGCAGCCCAGCCACGTGCCCTTCTCCCCCATAGTGCAACCCTCACACTGGTCCCCAGGGTGTTCAGGATCCCACCCATCCTGAGGGTGGATGTCACAGCAATACAGATGGTTGTGCATTTCTAGCTTTCTTGAATTTCCTGTACTTACTTCTAACTGGGTTACAAACAGGTCAGGGACTGACACTAGTGCACAGACCACACTGGCAGTATCATTCTCATAGTTAATCTTTGCAGTAGCCCTCTGAGAATCATACTATATCCACCTCAACTTTCAAAGCCACTGAACCACAGTGGGCTTCCCAACCCTAAGAGCCCACACTTACCAGCTAGCAGAACTTTAATCCAAAGCCAGCTAGTGTCCAGAGGAGCCAGTATTTGTCCCGACTCCAGAGCTTGTGTTTCTCCCCGTGTGCTTGTGTCATTTTAACTACACGTGGAGGAGGAACAGTCTGGTTTAGGCCATCAGATGAGGACCTCCTCAAGTACACCTTCTACAGCCTACAAACCTCCTTCATCCACACCCATCTTGTACCCCTCTCCTGGTGATAAGAATCTCCAAGGTCAGTGATTCCACCCTGTGTCTTTGGATGCTCTTAGTTCATCCATCATCCCAACCAAAGCAATGGTTCAAGAGCAGAAACTATATTCATTTTTCAGACAAAGAAGCTGAGATTCAGAGGTTGAGAGGCTTACCCGAGCATGTAACTAAGACTACATGACTATAAGTGTCCAGAGCCTATTTTGTAAAGGATGGTGCCATTCTAATGTCCTGGCACCTTGGGTGATTACTGCTTGCCCACACCCACACTGCTAGTGAGTAGTAGAGAAAGAACCGACAGATCAGTGTGACTGACTCCAAAACCAGGGCTTTCTGTTATACCAGGCTACCTCTTAAAATCTCAAAATTATAACACTGAGAAGGAAGGCTTGCTCTCAGTCATCATTTATTCATTCAACAAACATTTACTGAGCACCCTCTGTGCACAGACCCTCTGCTGGAAGCCATAATCAAACAGTGAATACGGTGCAGTTTCAAGTCTTTTTCTCACTTAGTTTAGTGAGAAAATAGACCACGTGTTAACACTCACAGTCAGGGCAGGCTACACGCACAACAGAAAGAACAGGCCCCTTGTTTAAAAATCAAGTATCTCAAGATGGTGAGAACAGGACACTAACCTAGTATGGTTCAGTTTACCATGAGAGGTGCTCAGGGTAACACACAAATCCGAGTTACCTAGGATGATGACTGATCTTAACGTGACTTCCTAGAAGAGGCGACAACTGGGCTGACCCTGGACAAGGATGATATCTCCCCTACATGGACCTTCTCCTCTATTTTTTAGACCAGAGGGTGTTCAGGAGAATCACTGAGTCATCATTTTGACTTAAACATCAGTCATCAAGAGTTTCCCCCAGAGTACACCCTCATCACCGACCTCTGGAGCTGTGATACATGCCGAGCAGGGACACGGAGATGTGCTGTCCTGACCTCCCTTCAAGGACTCATTGTCCAGCAGCTGTAAGTGCTGCCAGTGGGCAACCTTAAACTACCAGCCCCTCTGGGGGCAGCCTGCATGCAATGACCCATCCAGGTGGAGGTTTACAGGCCTGGTCATTGGATGTGTCAGGGCAACCTTGAAAGGCCAACGTCACTCCAAACTCCCATGGAGTCAGCTCAGGTCGTCTGGCCAGTGATCCAGCTTGATCCTTTCCGCTGCTTTACCCTGTTTCTTCCCTCCTGATTCCACAGTGTGGACCCCTGGGGCAACCCCGATACACATCCAAGCACTAAACTCCATCTGAGTCTGCATCCCAGAGAGCCAGCCTGCAACACGTATCAGAAAACATTCCAGTATTTGGGGAGGATTATTATTGAAAATTACTGGTTACACATGTACTTATAACATTTTAAAACCCTTCCAATAAAATACAAAACAGTAGAAACAAGAACCTTTAGTGTGAATGTGGTTACCTTTGGTTTAACCTTCACAATCTAATGTTGTCTGACCAAATGAAATTAAGTTATATATTAAAAACAAAAGAAAACTATATGTTAAACCATGTGAACCTGCCACTTTATAGCTTATAAAAAAACTGAATGTTAGCAGTTCCACATGGCTGAATCTAATTTTAAAAAGTCCATTAGCATTTGAAATTTAGAGAACATTATACTTATGAATAACTCATGGTTTAAAGATATATTAATGAATTAAATTAGTAATTAGAAAATACATAGTACTATGGCTATTGATGGTGGTGCGTACCAAAACTTGCAGGTTGCAGCTCAAGTGGATCTTAGGGAAAAAATTCAGCTTTCTTTATTTATATTAGAAAAATAAGGACATTGATAATCTCTTTTCAATTTAAGAATTTAGAGGAAAAACCTCAAAGTTAAGGAAAAGTTGAAGGAAAGAATCATATGATGAACTAAGGGAAAAAGAGAGCATCAATCAAGCAGAAAGGTGATTCTTTGAAAACAGGAAGAAATTATGCAAGATTATTCATAAAAAAGAAGGCTAAAAGAAAATTAAAAAGCCAAAAGAACACAGTTAGAGATGCTGCAGATATTAAACATATAAGATACTGTGAATAAATTTATGCCAATCAAGCTCAAAACTCACAGGAAACAGATTCCTTCTAGAAAAATGAAACTTATCAAAATGACTCTGCAGAAATAACACACTGAAGAGGAAGCATATAATTACCAAAAGTTCCCCAGAGAGTGCGGCTGCACAACACTGTGAATGTAATTAATGCCACTGGATTGTGTGACTAGAAACGGTTATACAGTAAATTTTATGTTACATATACTTTACCACAATTTGTAATGTAAAAAAAAATAAAATAAAATCCTCTCTCTAGAAGACAGTCTAGCACACATCTGTCCTTCATTAGCAAACCCCCTAGAAGGGCTCCTATTTTGAGAAAGCATATTTTCTCTTCCTTCTCTTTCAGAACATATTGTCCTTCTGTATTTATATCCTTTTTTTTTTCTTTTTTTTTTTTTTTCTTTTTTTTGGTTACTTAAACTATAGTATATTATATGTTTTTCCTATCAGTTTTCTCTGTAGCATTTTAACCAGAGGTGTTTCGGTGGAAAAATGGATCCTAGTCATGTTAAAGGAAGTGGACACAAAACAGTAACTTTACACAGTCTTCAAGTATACAGAATCCCTGATATAACTGGAAAGTAATAGTTAATTCTGGGGACAGTAAAAATACATCTGTGACAACTTTGTCTCAAATCTTAGAAAATGAGTTTGGCTCTGGAGTCTCTCAAGACACAATTGTTGGTGGCCTGAACCTCTGATTTGGATAAGAAAGCAAGTAATATAACATTTAAATAAACATAATAAATCCTTTTTCAAGAGCTTGAAGTCATTGAGGTGGGAGAACTCACATTTTGTAATGTGTAAATATTTGTTACTGGTATAAAAAAAAAGTAGAATATAGTTTATGCAGTGCAAAACCTATTGGAAAAAAAGCCTTTGGAATAGACATAAACTCATGGTAGAATCACAGTGTTGACGCAAAAATTGTGAAGGCTGAGGGCTGTCCACTGGAAACATTCATAACCACAAGGTCACTGTGGGTAACATCTGGCTGTCTCCTTTTGAAGTACACCTGAGGGAGAAAAAGACAAAAACATGTTTAAGAGTTTTAAAGTCCTCCTCCTAAGGCAACACATTTCTAGGTTTCCTTCTTCATGTGAGGCAATCATATTACTATTGGAGACATAGTTTTAGAAAACCAGGGCTGTATTTATTCTATGGAGGAAGTAGCCCCATTAAAAACCCCCAGTGGGGCTGGATGTAATGCCAAATAACCTATAGATCTCCTAGATATCTGATCATTCTGATTCAGAGATATGCTTTATCACTACAGTAAATTGATACACAAAATCATTTTATTCCCTGAAATAAATTAAAAACAGGGTAACAAAGAGGATAGGAAAACTAGCATCGGAACAGGGTTTGTCATTTTCACATGTAAAAGGAGCACAACAGATTTGGATGTTAATATCGGGTTATTACCTTTATATGTTATAAACTCTGATTGGCAAGCACTGAAACACTGGCATATATGTATGAAATATCCTGGTATTTAATTTGTGTGGCAAAGCAGTTATAGGTCCTATAGAAATGTGATCTGTGGATAGTGGGTCCCAAGAATGAAAAGAAAATCAAATGCTTTAACAATCACTCAACCAAGAGACTTCTCTAAAATGTAAGATGATACCCAATAACAGGACAGATCTCTGCCAGATGTTTGAGCTCTTGAATTCTACCAAATTCTAGCTGAACTGGAAGAGATACAGCTATATCAGTATTTTTCAGTATATCAGGTATATCAGTATTTTTTCAGTGTATAATCAGAACACAGAAGAAAGGAAGTGCTGTCAAGTTCCACAATCATCAGTTTTTAGTAGCTGTATTGTATCTCAGTTCCTTACAGATGCATGTAACAAAATAAAATAATGTCAGGGCTTGTGAAGCCTTATCTCTGAACATGTTTGGGCAAAAAACAACTTCAAGTGTAACTCTTTTTCCTCAAAGAAGAATGTGAAAAGTTCCCTTTGAGTCTTTAATACAGAAAATTTATAGTCTATCAGAGGCTAACTCATGTCACAAACTGGGCTGCTTAGACACATGATTACAGATCTCTTTCATAGAACCTGACTGCAAGTGCATTTGTGGGTGCTGTAAACAGAATTATCATGAGAGAGAATGAACTTCACACATGAAACAGAAAAGCACTAGGACACCTACCTTCGCAGTAAGTGCACTTCCTTACTCTCTTGTTGCTAACATATCCTGCTACCCCCAAACAGCTCTGCATACAAAATGCTATATATTTAAATGTAACTTAAGGAGAAAAATAAACTCTCCAAGAATGCTTGGGCCCAATGGCTGAAATCTGAGACTATTTCCACTGTAATGGAAGCACTTAAGAATAAAGCCTTTGGTGGGAGTGGAGGGGGAGTTGATTACACATCATCACCCTCCTCCATTTTCTTAAGCTAGACATATTTTGTGATTATATATGTATGTACTCTTTTGGTGAAACTAAAAAGAGTTAAAGGAACAAAAGAAAATTCATTTTCTACTGCTTAACATTCTTTCCAAAATCATCTGGTTCCTTTCTCTACAACTCTTCTCCATACAATTTTTTATAAAGACAATATTATTTTTAGCAACTTTTAACTGAAAAGGACTTTGCTTCATGGTCTGAAATACCTGAACTGAATACTGCAAAGGATATTCATCAGTTGGGGGCCCCTGATTTCGAGTCTCAAAAGTGACCTAGAAGAACTATGGGTATATTTGTTTTATTATTGGGAGGCAAGGTTTCTATCCACAGCCTTTTACAAAATGACCCCACTTTTATACTGTAAAATTCTCTATATTCTCAAAGCACTTAAGCATCTGCTCTCTCATTTGATCCCTGGGATAAGTGTGAAGAAGACAGCAGGGCTGTCATCCTGCTCTACACACAGGTGAGGACCAGAGTCTCAGAGGCCCTGGGGGACACAAGGCCACATGGATGCTAAGTGCCTCCTCCATCTATCCAATTGGACCAGGCTCCTAGAGCTAGGATATGAGAACTTCATAACTGCTGGGCTGTATTAGGTGATTTCACGAATAGACAAAATGACACCTCTGTTACACCCTGCGAACAAAGAAACTTCAAAAAACCTCAACCAGGTCTGCTTAATCACAGAACAGAATGGATGGCAGGCATTTATTCCTGGAGGTGAACTGTGTCCCCTCTGAAAGGCTGTTGCTGAACCATGAAAGATGCCATGATTCTTGGCCTCCACAGAAGAATTCAATTTGGGGCCAGTGATGAGGCTTGATCACTCAGAGCTTTTGTGTAATAAAGTTTTATTAAAGTATAAAAGAGATAAAGAAAGCTTCTGACACAGACATCAGAAGGGGACGGAAAGAGTGCCCCTGCTAGTCTTTAGGCCGATGTTATATGGCTACTAGTAGTAGCAGTGTTAGTCGCTCAGTTGTGTCCGACTCTTTGAGACCACATGGACTGTGGCCCACCAGGTTCCTCTGTCCATGGGATTCTCCAGGCAAGAATACTGGAGTGGATGGTCATTCCCTTCTCCAGAGGATCTTTCCGACCCAGGGATCTAACGCAGGTCTCCTTCATTGCAGGCAGATTCTTTACCGTCTGAGCTACAGGGAAGATCCATATAGCTACTAGCAGTCTGCTAATTAGAGAAAGGAAATGTCTCAAAACTCAGAGACTGGTATCAGGCCCCTCACACAACATGCATTTTAAGATAACATTGGCACAAGGTGAACTGTCCCTGGACCTAAAATGATTGACATAAATCTTGAGGAAACTCAGGTTTCCAAGCAAATATAGTCTCACTGACTTAGCTTAAGAGAATATTTGCATGAATAAAACATACTCATTGTCAAGTCTGTTCTGAATCTTAGGGAGAACTGACTTGAAGACAGAGTCTAGGGTAAATACATAGTTCATTAACATAGCTTTTAAGACAAAGATTTCAATAAGAAAAATGCATTGATTAGCTCAAAGTTTGAGAAAAGTTAAGTTCAGATGGAACCAGGTATCTTCATGGTAAACAGAATTTTAAAAGAAAACTCTTTTCAAATTTGCATCAGTTAAGTTCAGTCCCTCAGTCCTTCATACTCTTTGCGACCCCATGGACTGCAGTATACCAGGCTTCCCTGTCACCAACTCCCAGAGCTTACACAAACTCATGTCCATTGAGTTGGTGATGCCATCCAACCATCTCATCCTCTGCCATCCCCTTCTCCTCCCATCTTTAATCATTCCCAGCACCAGGGCCTTTTCAAATGAGTCAGTTCTTTGCATCAGGTGGCCAAAGTATTGGAGTTTCAGCTTCAACGTCAGTCCTTCCAATGAATATTCAGGACTGATTTCCTTTAGAATGGACTGGTTGGATCTCCTTGCTGTCCAAGGGACTCTCAAGAGTCTTCTCCAACACCACAGTTCAAAAGCATCAATTCTTCAGTGCTCAGCTTTCTTTACAGTCCAACTCTCATATCCATACATGACTACAGGAAAAACCATAGCCTTGACTAGACGGATCTTTGTTGACAAAGTAATGTCTCTGCTTTTTAACATGCTGTCTATGTTGGTCATAATTTTTCTTCAAAGGAGCAAGCGTCTTTCAATTTCATGGTTGCAGTCACCATCTGCAGTGATTTTGGAGCCCAAGAAAATAAAGTCTGCCACTGTTTCCATTGTTTCCCCATTTATTTGCCATGAGGTGATGGGACCAGATGCCATGATCTTCGTTTTCTGAGTGTTGAGTTTTAAGCCAACTTTTTCACTCTTGTTTCACTTTCATCAAGAAACTCTTTAGTTCTTTGCTTTCTGCCATAAGGGTAGTATCATCTGCATATCTGAGGTTATTGAAATTTCTCCCAGCAATCTTGAATCCAGGTTGTGCTTCATCCAGCCCAACATTTCTCATGATGTACTCTGCATGTAAGTTGAATAAGCAGGGTGAAAATATACAGCCTTGATGTACTCCTTTCCAGATTTGAAACCAGTCTGTTGTTCCATGTTAAGTTTTAACTGTTGCTTTCTGACCTATATACAGATTTCCCAGGAGGCAGGTAAGGTGCTCTGGCATTCCCATCACTTGAAGAATTTACCACAGTTTGTTGTGATCCACAGAGTCAAAGGTTTTGGCATAGTCAATACAGCAGAAATTGATGTTTTTCTGGAACTCTCTCGCTTTTTAGATGATCCAGCAGATGTTGGCAATTTGATCTCTGGTTCCTCTGCCTTCTGTAAATGTAGTTTGAACATTTGGAAGTTCACAGTTCATGTACTGTTGAAACCTGGCTTGGAGAATTTTAAGCATTACTTTGCTAGCATGTGAGATGGGTGCAATTATGTGGTAGTTTGGGCATTCTTTGCAATTGCCTTTCTCTGGGATTGAAATGAAAACTGACTTTTCCTGTCCTGTGGCCACTGTTGAGTTTTCCAAATTTGCTGGCATATTGAGTGCAGCACTTTCACAGCATCATCTTTTAGGATTTCAAATAGCTCAACTGGAATTCCACCACCTCCACTAGCTTTTTTTGTAGTGATGCCTCCTAAGGCCCACTCGACTTCGCATTCCAGAATGTCTGGCTCTAGGTTAGTGATCACACCGTCGTGATTATCTGGATCATGAAGATCTTTTTTGTATAGTTCTTCTGTGTATTCTTGCCACCTCTTCTTAATATCTTCTGCTTCTGTTAGGTCCATACCATTTCTGTCCTTTATTGTACCCATCTTTGCATGAAATGTTCCCTTGATAGCTCTAATTTTCTTGAAGAGATCTCTATTCTTTCCCACTCTACTGCTTTCCTCTATTTCTTAGCATTGATCACTGAGGAAGGCTTCTTAGCTCTTCTTGCTGTTCTTTGGATCTCTGCATTCAAATAGATACATCTTTCCTTTTCTCCTTTGCCTTTAGCTTCTCTTCTTTTCTCAGGTATTTGTAAGGCCTCCTTAGACAATCATTTTGCCTTTTTGCATTTCTTTTTCAGTGGATATAAATTTGTATAGAGAAGGGGGAAAAGTATATCACGAGTAGTTTGTTTCCTCCTGCAGCTTAAGAGAGAGATAAAAGATGTCTGGCACTTGCAGCCTACTCCCTCCATTTGGAGACCCCTGGCCTTCCTTCCTCCAATTTTACATGTTGAAATCCTAAACCCTCCAGTACCATAGAATGTGACTGTACTTGGAGACAGTGTCTTTAAAGAGGCAAGAAAGTTAAAATGAAATCATACAGGTGTGTCCTAATCTAACAGACTGGAGTTCTCATATGAAGAGACCAGGACACAGGCTCACACAGAGGGAAGAGCATGTGAGACACAGAGGGAAAATGGAGTCTACAAGACAAGGAGAGAGACCTCAGAGGAAACCAACCCTGCTGACACCTTGACCTCAGACTTCCAACCTCCAGGGCTGTGAGGATATAAGTTTGTGCTGTTTAAGTCACCTACTCTTTGGTCTTTGTATGGCAGCCCTAGCAAACTACAGCCCCATTTAGCTTTATGTATCTAAGTGGTATTTGCTCTACTATTTCATGGATCATCCATAAAGGGTCAATCAGACAGTGATCTGCTCACCTGAGCTAGGAGTTCAAGAAAATGTGATGTGGAAGCATTTCTCCCAGATGTTGGGTTTTCTTTTCAGATGAATGAATTTTGTTCCATTAGAGTGAAAACCTTGTGACTTAGGCTAATCCTCCTGGTGTTATATCTCTGAACAATACATTGATACCTGATGCTTGCACATTCAAAAAGCTGATAATCTGACAGTTTATCCTCCTAAGAGGATGCAGAATATGCAGAAATAATGTCAAGATGGGATGAGAATTAAGAAAAATATTTCTTTCTGTACAGGTGACCTGAGCCAGTGGTAGGACTGAAATCCAAGAGTGAGGTTCTGTCACCCTGTGAACTTTGGTGACTGGCCCTACCTTAGCTACCACGTGACAAGAGCAGTGTTCTCAGGCTCGACACAGGACACAGTACCTAGGACCGCACCCAGCCTCCCCAGCAATGCCTACTCTGTGCTTCCTGGACCAGCCCTGTGACCTTGGGTGAGCCCTGTAACCACTCTCCTCATCCATGACATGGGATAAAAATGGACCTTCATGAGATTACATGAAATCATACATGTGAGAACTGTATAAAATAAATTATAAAGAACTACACAAATATAACCTACCATTAATATTGTTAGAGTATGTGCAGGGTTACTAGACCTGGAATCACATGATTTCTAATTCTATGACCTATGTCTGCTTCAGTATATGTTACACTTGATTTAAAATATTTACTAAAAGACCAAATTTCTCATTCTGTGTCTGCTGCAAACTAGCTTAACACCAGTTATATACATAGGACCACCTTCCTTCTAAAGTACCTTAGTTTCCTCACCTGTACAAAGAGAGCCTTGAGTCCTATTATCTTGTTATCTGGACCAATCTAAAATTCTGTGTTCCTTTTCTGATTACTCAATGTCATGATAATATAGTTTTAAAATGAAGACTTTGACATACAGGTGGGAACACCTCTTTTTGATGTGAAATGCCTAAGGTCAAAAGAGCAAAACGGTTTGGGAGATTCCTGGCTCTCGAGTTATCAGGAGGGATGGTCTGACTGGGAGACACTCTGTGAATTTCAGGCATAAAAAAATACAAAGTTCCTTGTTCAGCTTGTCAACATTTGCACACAATGTGAGTACTCATGAAAAGTTCAGAACAGAGACTTCCTTGTCTGTAAGCCTAAGCATGAACTCTAGCTCTGTCAACTCTTCAGCCAGCTCTGGGACCCAGGAAGTCTCCTACCTGATGAGCAGCGGAAGGTTCTGCTCTGCATTTCCTCATTTCTAGAGAGGACTGAGAAGAGACAGTGATGAACTAAGGCTACATTTTATATAAATCTTTCATATACAAGTACTGAAGATACTGGGCCATGTTTACTTTAAGACATTTTAAATACAACACAAATAATCTTATTCTATTTACAAGTGAAAATCTGGGAAAGGCAGAAAAGTATGAAGAATGGAAAATACATCCATAATTTAACATGCAGAGATAAATTTTCAATGGGGAAGCCACATCCCACCCTGAGCCACACATGTTAAGGGGTAAGAACACCAGACCTTCCTTCCCTCCCTCTATCTTCCTATCAACCCCAATCCTACTCCCATCTGGTTCCAGAAAGACTTACAGATGGCATGATAATGGCTAAGCCTCTTAAACCAGACCTTGGCTACCACTACACCTCTGTTAGGAAGATACCATGTGACCTGAATGTTACTCACTGAGCCCCTTCCTCACACCACACACAGTGCTTAGTGTCTCAGACATCTCATCTCTGTGAAAGTGCTGTGTAAACCTTCAGGCACCATTCAGACTACAGTGTGAAGCTATTGTGAGTTCTTGATTTGTACTGATGACAATTTCATTGTCTAGAAGGTAGAGGAAGCTGGGGGTGGTGGGGGGGGGGGGGGGGGGCGGCGGTCGGGGAGGGAGGTGGCAAATGGACCTAATTCTAAACAACAAAGAATTAGGGAGAAAGTGATAATTTCAGTTAAGAGTTTTCTTTACAGGTTAGGAAACAGAAGAGACCTACACCTTTCTCTGGAAGATCTTCCAAGAATCGAAATATTCCAAGTTGGGTTTTTTTTCCCCCTTAAACTCTCAAATTTCCTGGATATTATTTGATGGAACTTGTATCACAAATGTAATGAGCACCAATCAGAATGAATGTAAAGGGTCTGCAAAATGAAAATATTCTATGTTCCATGAGAATCTGAACCCAGAGTCCAAACATGTGGGAAGTCGAATCCAAAATCTCTGTCTCAGGCACCGGTGCACGCACACAGAAGGGTTCACACATCCTGACCCCACCTCCAGCACCGCTGCAGATTCTCAGCAGACCTGCCTTCCACCTGCCCTGTGTTGTTAAAGACCCAGTCATGACGCTTCCTCTATGGAGGCTTCTACTGAAAAGAACACAGAGTGCTTGTTCCTAGACCGTTGGTGGTGATCCTGTGAAGAGTGAATCCTGGAGGTGGATTTTAATTACAGCTTCCCGCAATAGCCTCACCTATTTTGCCCTTTTAGCAAGGACAGCAGCCTCTTCCTTGCCCAGTTCTTGCACCATCTTGTAAAATTGGCTGTTTCTATCTTGCAGCAAATTATTTGGCTGATTATGTTCTTTCCGTTTCCCTGAATCCAAAACCTGTTAACAGCAGAAAGGAACCCATTAGCACAAAATGTCTCCCAGTAACACTTAATTCAGACAATACTTCAAAAAGGGGCAGGACAGGGAGAATTTGGGCAGTAGGACTGGTGATATTTACATGGTTCGATTCCCCTGTTTCACTGGGAGACAAGGGCCCAGCCCAGCCTTTCATCATTGTATGGTTGTAGCAAAGGAAGAAAACGAAAGTTCTTTCATTTTCAGAAAACAAAAGTTCTTTCATTTTCAGAAAACGAAAGTTTTAATCATGACTATGATTACTGGAACTGAACAGTCTGTAGCATTTTATATTCTGCCCAGGGCCTTTGGGGTTGTTATCATTAGTTAGTGCTTTGAGCTCTCAGACTCTGAGCTTTGAGGGCTATTTATAAGATACACAGCGTTGGGAAATGTCTTGATTCAAGAAAATCAAACATCTGTCACTTCCTCAGCCGCTCCTCCAGGCTGGCCACCTGCCCTCTGGAACATTAGACTTTGTAGTAGATTGACCTGTCTGTATGTCCTTAAAGCTTTCAGAACACACAATCACTTGCCTTCCAGAAAGGAAACAGGTACAGTCATCCCTCAGAGCTATTGTGGGTTCAGTTTCAGAATACCAGAATATAATGAACATCATAGTAAAGTGAGTCACATGAATTTTCTGGTTTCCCAGGGCACATAGAAGCTATGTTTACATTATACTGTACCCAAGCATGTGTGCAATAGCATTATTGCACAATAATGAAAAACAATGAGAAAAACAATGTATGTATATATGTCTGTATATATATATATATATATATATATATATATAAAGTATTGCTAAAAAATCTTATCATAAGAGACTTCAGTAAGTCATAGTAGTAATATCAAAGATCATTGATGTTACAGATCACCAGAGCAACTTCAATGATAGTGAAAATGTATGATATATTGTGAGAATTATCAAAAGGTGACACAGAGACACAAAATGAGTAAATGCTGTTGGAAAAAATGGCACCCATAGACGTGCTTAATGTAGGTTTTTGACAAACTCTCAATTTGTAAAAATAAAACAGTATCTGGGAAACACAATAAAACAAGGTATGTCTATATTTCTAAAGCAAGCAATAAAAATAACATTGCCTCAAAAATTAAAGTTTTGAGAAAGAACATTCCTGGTGATGTTTTTGCTGAATTGAAAGCCAACTGGTAATCAGAAGCTCTAGAAAAATATACAAGCTTTATACTTGGGGTGAATGGAGCACAGAGGACAATCCTCAACTCTAACTGAGGAATGCAGAGGTCCCCTGAGGTCTAATCCTGCCATTCCTACCAGAGGAGTCAGCAACCACAACCAGTTCAGAACAATATATAAACAAGTAGCCGAGTTTACATCTCCTGGTGGGATCTGCCTGTGACATCACTGATGAACGCAACCAGGGAGCCCTACCTTGAAGGTCTCCCAACACAGGAGTGAGAAGGGAAGCTTCACAGTGAAGGGTAAGATCCTTTCCTAGAAACAAGGTCATTCATCACAAAGGTGACAGGCTCCAAAGAGAACCCTAGCATCTCCCTTCTCCCTCTGTCTTCCCTACTCACCCAGATGCTCAGTCTCTGTACCCAGAAACCAACATCAACTTCTTTCTCTGCCCTCAGATCCCATGTTCAATCCATCATGCAGTCCATTTGGCTTCACTTCCTTATCTACCCCAAGTCCCACCATCTCACCATTGCCATCACAGGCACCTTAGACTAATCCAAAAGTCTAGAGAGGGCACACTGTAAGACAGTGAATACTGAATTTGCAGAACTGAAAGACCATCAGTGTGATTTTGGCTGTAAAGGAAGGAGGGAGAGCAGAGTGGGACAAAACTAGAAAGTTGGGGAGGGACTGGCCAGACATTGCTTCATAAAAGTTCTTTAAAGATTTGTTCATAGACATTGATCAAGAGAGAAAATTTGAGATTATAGAAATTTACCAGGAGATATTGGTAAGTAAAAGACACTTGCTCTTTGGAAGAAAAGCTATAACAAACCTAGATCGTGTATTAAAAAGCAGAGACATTGCTTTGCTGACAAAGGTCCGTCTAGTCAAAGCTATGATTTTTCCAGAAGTCATGTATAGATGTGAGAGTTGGACCATAAAGAAGGCTGAGCACTGAATACTTTCGAACTGTGGTGCTGGAGAAGACTCTTGAGAGTTCCTGGACTGCAAAGAAGACCAAACAAGTCAATCCTAAAGGAAATCAACCTTGAATATTTATTGAACAGACTGATGCTGAAGCTGAAGTCCAATACTTTGGCCACCTGATGTGAAGAGCTGACTCACTAGAAAAGACCCTGATTCTGGGAAAGATTGAAAGCAGAAGGAGAAGGGACAACAGAGGATGAGCTGGTTGGATGGCATCACTGACTCAGTGGACGTGAGTTTGAGCAAGCTCTAGAAGATAGTGAAGGACATGGAAGCCTGGTGTGCTACAGTCCATGGGGTCACAAAGAGGTGGACAGGACTGAGACTAAACAACAAATCGGTAAGTAAAGCATTAAACAAATGAGCATATTTTGATAATAGCAACAAAGCTGCTTTGTTCAGAGGAAACAGATGTTCACATCTGCAGATCAGGTGCTGAGTGATAACACTTTAGGACTGACCAGGTGACAGTTCAGCTCAGTTCAGTCACTCAGTCGTGTCTGACTCTTTTCAACCCCATGGACTGTAGCATGCCAGGCCTCTCTGTTCATTACCAACTCCCAGAGCTTGCTCAAACTCATGTCCATCAAGTCAGTGATGCCATCAAATCATCTCATCCTCTGTCATCCCCTTCTCCTCCTGCCTTCAATCTTTCCCAGCATCAGGGCCTTTTCAAATGAGTCAGGTCTTCGTATCAGGTGGCCACAGTATTGGAGTTTCAGCTTCAGCATCAGTCCTTCCCATGAATATTCAGGAATGATTTCCTTTAGGATGGACTGGTTTGATCTCCTTGCAGTCCAAGGGACTCTCAAAAGTCTTCTCCAACACTACAGTTTAAAAGCATCAATTCTTTGACACTCAGCTTTCTTTATGGTCCAACTTTCACATCCATACATGACTACTGGAAAAACTCTGCTTTTTAATATGGTGTCTAGGTTGGTCATAGTTTTTATTTCAAGGAGCAAGTGTCTTTTAATTTCATGGCTGCAGTCACTATCTGCAGTGATTTTGGAGTCCAAGAAAATAAAGTCTGTCACTATTTCCATTGTATTCCCATCTTTTGCCACAAAGAGATGGGACTGGATGCCATGATCTTAGTTTTTTGAATGCTGAGTTTTAAGTCAGCTTTTCACTCTCCTCTTTCACATTCATGAAGAAGTTAGTTCTTCAGTTCCTCTTTGCTTTCTGCCACAAGGGTGGTGTCATCTGCATATCTGAGGTTATTTAAATAGCTGATAAATGAAGAGAAGCTAAAGGAGAAAAGTAAAGATATACTTATCTGAATGCAGAGTCCCAAAGAAAAGCAAGGAGAGATAAGAAAGCCTTCCTCAGTGATCAATGCCAAGAAATAGAGGAAAACAATAGAATAGGAAAGACTAGAGACCAGGTGACATGTCCAAATTCTGTCCTTCCTCAGTTTCCCTAACCAACCACACATTCCAAGGTGACAGTATTTCTAAGAATTAGATAATAAAAAGAATCTGCTACCATTAATGACATTAATGCTATAATACCAAAAACCAAAACTAAATCTTCAGGGTACATTTAGGAGCAAGGAATTTAATTGAACAGACCCTTAACTGAGCTGGAGATCAAGCCATCTTTCTGCTGCTACGTCTAAAGCCTGACAAAGGGCTTGAAATAGGTCAGCATCATTTATTTATAATGGAAGAATGGTGCTTTAGGGGATAATCTCCGAAATGCAATGTTGAGGGGTAAGAACAAAGAGACAGGTAAAATCTAGCAATAAAAGGTTACTTTGTCAATTAGCATCAAGAACACAAAATGAACGACTAAGGATGCCTGACACAAAACATTTCTAGAAATTAAGAGTCAGTGTTGGGCAATCTTGAATGTAACCCTATTCCTCATGAAAGTCTGCATGTAGAGCCCACTTCCTGCTGTGATGTCTAGTCCAGGAAAACAGATGCACTGTTTGGAGCCTAGAGCATCCCTTTGGTTGGGGATGCCCCACTCCCATCATCTGCCTCCCCAGAGCTCACTCCTGTGCACGTCCAGCTCAGGGAGTGAGGCTACAGGCACTGCCTCAGTGCTGACAGGCTGGTATCTACTCATTGTCCCCACTGATGTCCCATCTGACAATGCATGTGAGGTAGGGTGGGAGGCGATATTCCAGGAACTGCCCAAGTCAAAAGAGACAGTTCTATTATCATCAGACATGAAGAACTGCGGGTACTACTGACCACTCATTAGTGATTATTGCCCGTTTTGTATGGACCATCAAAATACCTCAAAGTATCTTGCATTCCTTGAGATTATTTGCTGCCAAAGTTTATCTATGAGGAATGCTTTTCTTGTTTTATAAAGCCACATCCTAACATGTATTGAAACTGAGCAAGCAACAGAGGAAAAGGACAAAGAAAGAGAGAAAATGAAAAAGAGAGAGAAAAGGAATAGACACAGGAAGGAAATCAAGCTAAGGAAGGAAATATTAAATTACTAAGAAAGAAAGAGCCAACCAAACCTGGAAGGAATATACTAGACAGATATCCAGAGACAAAAGCCTGGAGCTTGCCATGTGTGCAGAACAAAGCTATTGTTAAGAGACTCGCTGATTGTTTATTTAGTCTCTCATCCCTGATTGGCCTTTCTTTCCAAACTCTCACCTGTGAAGCAGAAGTCACTGCAACAGTTCAGAGACCCTGTTGCCAGGTGGCCTTTGTTAGGTTCTGCCAGTAGGGGGCACTAAAGGGAGACTGAAGGTGGAAACAACGCTAATGCTCTACCTGATCCTGCTACTACCGGCATCTCAGCACTGGGACCTGACTCCAGCTCCCGGCTATTAGCACCTGGAGAACCAGCCCCATCCTGCCCCCTCACAAATATGACCACAACCGAGCAGTGACCTCTCCTTGGAGGTCTTAGCATCAATTCCTTAGGGCCTCTTTTCTGAGATTTCAGGTCTGGAGATCTGTCCTAGGATATGGTAGCTGCTTTCTAAAATCGTTACCCCAGTGTTTCAGTTTTCTAGCCCTCTAATCCCTATGTAATAAATTCCTTATATTAAATCCTTTCAGTTAAAATACTGTTTTTCTCACTAGGCCTTTTCTTCTCGTGGACTCCTGAGAAAATCTGCAACTTTAGCCATAAACCTCCTGTCTAAACTAGAGGCTAATTTTTTTATAAGGGAATCCAAAAATGCTGAAACAACTATGACACAGTGAAAATGACTGTGTTCTACCCCACTAAAATATGGAGCTAAAACTTGGGTTTGGAATATTTTAATGGTTGGCCATTATAAAAAAGACAATTCAAATAAACTTTTAATATGAAAATATAAGATTATTGGATATATTATTTAATAATGCATTCTAAAAGTATAGTTAAGTACTTTAGTAACTTCCAGGAATGAGAAAAGAAACTAACAGAAAAATTAATAGAGGTTCCTATCAAATTTTACACAGAAGGATACATTGAAAATTGAACATAAATGGAAACAACTACAATGGAGAGGGTCTTACCAGTATCCATTCACAGTCAATAATGTTGCTCAACCTGTGTGCAATGGTCAGCACAGTGCACTGGGCAAATCTCTCACGAATTCTTTTTTGTATGAACTTATCAGTTCTAGAAACAAAGAAGTTGATTTAATTCAGTAAAGACAGGAAAAGCAGACTTAAGACTTAAAAACATCCTATGATATTTTTACAATGTTTTTTAAAATCAATACTTTAACGTATAGTCTTATTCCTAAAAAAACTATAAAAAGTCTACTTAGAAATTTACTATTTTTCATAAAATGAGGGAAAGTTAGTCTTTCCTCAAAATTGCTTGAAACTATCAGGAGCTGGATTTAGGAATTCAGCTTTCTTAGGGTTCCTCATAACAACATTAACACCACATAACATGTCTTGGTTTTTTCCTTTGTTTTCTGGAATTAATATTATCAACAGATATCCATGAGGCCAAACGAGCACTTAGAAACATTTTGAAGATTCACTAAATGTTTTCCATTTACCACATTTACAAGTCAGTTCAAGATTTCCTGGGGCTCAGCTCCACACCTTGGATCCACATATGATGTGGCTTTGTCAAGAATCAATATCTGATTCTTCCTGAGAAGAGCCCTGGCAAGGCACACCAGTTGTTTCTGACCAGCACTCAAGTTCAATCCAGATTCTACTAATTCAGTATTCATTTTAGCAGGAAGACCTTCAATGGATTCTTTGAGTTGTACCTGTGGATACAGAAAGAATGACATTTTTCTAAGCAAACTGCTACCGAAGTAGACAAGCGTCTTAGACATTAGAGCTTGACATCCTCAGGACTTCTTACGTATCTTACATGTACAGTCAGGTAATGGGGAGAGCCCCTTCCAATGAGTGTTCACTGAGAAAGATGGTGTAGTCAACTCAGTACAAAAAGATCTCAGTGTCCCCCTTTCCCACCACAGGACATCCACCAGAAACTCTGCCCCCCAGGGGTTAGTTAAGGAAGTTTCTCAAAATGTGAAGCTATTTCTCCCAATATGATTGAAACAGAAAAGTTAAAAGGATCTTTATGGTTGAGTCAAGTTTCCCAAAGTACATTTTGCATAGGAATTGGTACACTAGAGAAAAGCTTTCAAAAATTTTACAGAAAATCTGGTTCTCTGAAGATATAAGCTTATTGGCCCTTTACTATTTTCTAAAGTTTAATATATGCAAGTTCAAGCAATAGCAAACTGCCACTTATACATTAGTATTCCTGGAGCCCATTCTGATGATGGTTCTTTCCCAAGTTTAATCCTACAAATAGTGGACCAATCAAATGCATTTTCTTCAGTGTCTTCAATGCATTGTTTGTGAATGAAAATGCACGAAAAAGAAAACACAACATCTTATTTTCTCCCAGCATATGGATATAGGTTGTTGTTGTTCAGTCACTGAGTCATGCCCAACACTTTGCAACCCCCATGGACAGCAGCATACCAGTGTTCCTAGTCCTTCACTATTGCTTGGAGTTTGCTCAAACTCAAATCCATTAAGTTGGGGATGGCATCCAACCATCTTGTCCTCTTTCATACCCTTCTTCACATGCCTTCCATCTTTCCCAGCATCAGGGTCTTTTCTAATGCATCATCTCTTCACATCAGGTGGCCAAAGTATTGGAGCTTCAGCTTCATCATCAGTCCGTCCAAAGAAAATTTGGGTTGATTTCCTTTAGGATTGACTGGTTTGATCTCCTTGCTGTCCAAATGACTCTCAACAATCTTCTACAGAACCACAGTTCTAAAGCATCAGTTCTTCAGCGCTCAGCCTTCTTTGTGGTCCAACTCTCACATTGGTACATGACTACTGGGTAAAACCATAAGTTTGACTACATGGACTTTGTAGGCAAAGTCATGTCTCAGCTTTTTAATATTCTGTCTAGGTTTGTTATAGCTCCTCTTCCCAGGAGCAAGCATCTTTTAATTTCATGGCTGCAGTCACCATCTGCAATGATTTTGGAAATAATGTCTGTCATTGTTTCCACTATTTCCCCCATCTATTGCAATGAAGTGATGAGACAGGATGCCATGATCTTAGCTTCTTGAATGTTGAGGTTTTTTTTTTTTTTTAATATAAAAGAGACACAGATGTATAGAACTGTCTTTTGAATGTTGAGTTTTAAGCCAGCTATTTCACACCCCTCTTTCACTTTGATCAAGAGGTTCTTTAGTTCCTCTTCACTTTCTATGATTAGGGATGGTGCATAGACCTGGATTACTGTGATACTGAATGGTTTCCCTTGGAAATGAACCGAGATCATTCTGTCATTTTGGAGACGGCACCAAAGTACGGCATTTTAGGTTCTTTTGTTGACCTTTTTTTTTTTTTTTTTTTCTTGAAGCCAAACAAAAATAAATTGGAGACTTGAAGCAGGCAGCCTGGGGATTAAGTCTTGCCTAGCTGTACCAACTGGGCAAGTTCCTGAACCTACTCTATCTTAGCTTCCTAAACTCTAAGACTATAATACCATAATTATAAAGGTGTGTGCCTCCTAACATTGTTAAGAATATTAAATGAGTCAGTACATGCAGAATTTGTAACAGACCAATATATATTGCCCATTATTAATAATGCTATCAGCTCGCCCCTCCTCAAGTTCTGCTTCACTTTTCTCCTTTGCACGTATCAGCACTGAGATTTTGTTACATATGTACATTTTGTTACATATGATTGGCTTGATTTTCAACTTCTCCAGGAGAATTGCAGCTCCAGAAGGACAGGCATTTTGTCTCTTGATGACTGTGACAGCCCCAGAATCTGCAGCATTGCCTAACAAGCTCTTAGTAGACATTTGTTGGCTGGATGAAGGTGGGCTTCCCTGGTGGCTCAGTGGTAAAGAATCCACCTGCCAAACAGGAGACTTGGGTTCGATCTGGGTGAGATCCCCTGGCTAAGGAAATCGCAACCTACTCCAGTATACTTGACTGAGAAATCCTATAGACAGAGGAGCATGGCAGGCTACAGTTCATGGGGTTGCAGAAGAGTCAGACGTGACAAACATCAACAACGTGAATGAAGGCATAAGTGTACTCTAATTGCATGACATATCTGTTTCTATAAATTAGAAACTAAATTCATATGGATAATTAATTTATATATAACACTGTTTTCTTATAAGTGTAATTCTAAAAAGATATATTTTTATAACAATTAACTGGCTCCAAAATATCATATCACACTTTAAATAAAGGAAAGCTCTGAAAAAGTTATAATTTAAGGAAAATAGAACAAATAACTACTATTCAAAAACTATACATTTCAGTATAGAATACTTTAGATTGTTTTTGAGCTTGGGAGAATAATAGAATACAGAAAAACTGAAGAATAATACACTGGACTTTAAGGCGCCCTGCCTCCATCATCGCTGTGTGCGCTCTGTGTAGTGGGTACTGACGCCCCTCACAGGAGGGGAACACAGAGGTCAGGTGGTTTCCACATTTTGTGGAACTTTCTTACTTTTCAAGAAGAAAATCTGGTGTAGATCAGAAGGAGACACTGAAATGCAATCAACAGATGGGGAAGAGCTTTTACCAGAGCAGGGCCAGCAGTAAAGGAAGTTCACCTAACACAAGGCCCCGGGAAATGGACATGTGACCTGTCTCCACCGCAAGGACTGAACCATGTGGTTCCTGATGCACAGGCTGCTGATGCCCAGGTTTCTGTATCTTTGTTTCCTGTGTGATAAGACACATTTGTGTCCTAAAAGAGACACTATCAATGTCAGACATTTAACTATACAATTTCTTCCCAGTTTCAACAGGACATTTCTGTTATTGTTTAGTTGCTAAGTCATGGACCTTACAGACTGTAGCCTGCCAGGTTCCTCTGTCCATGGGATTTCCCATGCAAGAATATTGGAGTGGGTTACCATTTCCTCCTCCAGGGAATCTTCCCAACTCAGGGATCAATCCCATTTCTCTCCATTGCAGGCAGACTCTTCATCACTCAGCAACTGGGGAAACCCCCATACTATACTCTTAATTCCAAATCTTAGTATCTAAGGTGTTTTGTTTTTGCTTTTTGATGGAAACAACACGTCAATGATTCACTTCCAGAGTTTTATCTACTATGACCTTTAAACCTCTGAGTGATAAAGTGCTTCATCTTCAGGCACTACTCATGTTATATTTTTGGAGCTGCCTTTGCTTTTTAGCACCCCAATAGCACTAATTTCTGATGACCTTTTATCAGTTTACAGTAAGTTGGAAGTTTTCAGTACATGAAAAATGTATTTTAGGCATATTTAGGAAAATAACAAAAATGAGACAGGCAGCATCCATAGGACTGTCTTCCTTCTGCGTGTCCACCTCTGCCATGGAAAAAGAAAGAAACAGAACTAGAGGACCTTAAAATTTTTTTATGCCATCTTTTCCTTTTAATTGAAGTTCATAGAGGAAACTAGTGGTTTCCTCCTACTCATTCTCAGGTTAACTCGGTAAGTTTGGGTTCACATATCCAGTTAGGCATCATTTACAAATTAATAACTAAGGGTTTTGGTTCATTTAAAAACTGACTTCATTGATTTAGTGATACCTCTTGATGAGGGTGAAGGAGGAGAGTGAAAAAGCTGGCTTAAAACTCAACATTAAGAAAACTAAGATCATGGCATCTTGTCCCATCATTTCATGGCAAATGGAAGGGGAAAAGATAGAAGCAGTGACAGACTTCCTCTTCTTGGGCTCTAAAATCCGTACAGATGGTGACAGTAGCCTTGAAGTTAGAAGATGATTGCTTCTTGGCAGGAAAGCTATGACAAAACTAGACAATGCGTTAAAAAGCAAAGATATCACTTTGCTGACAAAGGTCCATATAATCAAACCTATGGTCTTTCCAGTAGTCATGTACAGATGTGAGAGCTGGACAATAAAAGAGCACTGAAGAATTGATGCTTTTGAACTGTGGTACTGGAGAACACTATTGAGAGTCCCTTGGAAAACAAGGGATCAAACTGGTCAATCTTAAAGGAAATCAACCCTGAATATTCTCTGGAAGGACTGATGTTGAAGCTGAAGCTCCAATATTTTGGCCACCTGCTGTAAACTCATTGGAAAAGACCCTGATGCTGTGAAAGATTGAAGGCAGAAGGAGAAGAGGGAGACGGAGGATGAGATGGCTGGATGACATCACCTATTCAATGGACATGAACTTGGGCAAACTCCAGGAGATGGTGAGGGACAGGGAAGCCTGGTGTGCTTTAGTCCATGAGGTCACATAGAGTCAGAGGTGACTTAGCAACTGAACAACAATAACTTAGACTGATAAATCATCCCTTTATCCAGATTCTCTATGAATTATTTATCACATTTGTATGTTTTTCAATGAATGATTTCATAAGTTTTTATTTAAAACAGTCATAAGGAATCAATTCCTAGAGAAACACAATGATGGGATGATTTCTCTAAGTGATATCACCAAAGTTAACAGGGTTAATTCCAGAAGCATCACATGGAAACCACATACTTCACTTTGTGAAATAAACTCACATTTCTTTCTTTTTATAGAAAGTTCCAAATGTAGTTTAAATAGAAGTAGATCTTAGTATTATCTACCACTTCAGTATTTTTATAATTTAGATTAATATTGCTTCTCTGTCCATGGAAAAATATATTCTAAAATTCTAGAGTAATGCTATCTGAGAATCTGTGCAAAAAGGTCTAAATCTGGGAAACAAATAGAAAAAATAATTTACCAGTACTTCCAGTTATTTTTTAAATATGTGTCCCAATTTCACCGTTAAATTTGTCCTATGAATTCAAGAGTAGTGGATCATCCTATCGTTCTTTATATTTAATGGTTAAATGCTCTACACACCTCTTCTCTTTCAGAATTTGTAAAAGACTCACAGACTTAAATGAAATCAGAGGTGCACAGGCAGGAGAAGGTGAAGCAATCAACCCAATTTAAGAAAACAAAACCCACATGTTGCTGAAAAGCAGGGTAGATGTATAAAGACTCAGTGGTGATATCCTTCAGAAACCAGAATTACTGACTGGAAATGGTCATACCTCCAAATCTGCCTGCTCACAGTCAAGGCTCATCTGTATATTACAGATTTCAGAGCTTCCATGAAAGGGTGACACTAAATGACAAACATACCAATTCAAACCAACATGAACAATCAATCTCTCAGATTTGTGTAACAACAAAACAAACAAAAAAAAAAGATTTTTAAAAATATGCCACACTTCTCTGAAATCAAAAGATCAGTCAAACATTTAGTAGTTATTTATGTAGAGTGTTTTCCCTGTGTTTTCCTCTAAGAGACTTATAGTATCTGGTCTTACATTTAGGTTTTCAATCCACTTTGAGTTTATTTTTGTATACAGTATTAGGGAGTGTTCTACTTTTCTTCTTTTAAACATAGCTGTCCAGTTTTCCCAGCACCACTTACTAAAGAGACCACCTCTTCTCCATCATATATTCTCACCTCATTTGTCACAGAATAGGTGACCACAGGTGTGTGAGTTCATCTCTAGGCTCTCTAGCCTGTTCCATTGATCTATATTTCTGTTTTTGTGCCAGTGCCACACCATCTTGATTACTCTAGATCTGTATTGAACTGGTCAAAAAGTTCATCTAAGTTTTTCCATAAAATCTTATGTAACAAATTTTTGGCCAACTCAGTAATATATTATGAAGTCAGGGAACCTAATTTCTCAAGCCTCATTTTTCTTTCTTAAAACTGCTTTAGCAACTTGGGGTCTTTTGTGTTTCCATTAAAACTGTAAAATTTTTCGCTCTAATTCTATGAAAAATGCCATTGGTAATTTGACGGGGATTGTATTTAATCTGAAGATTCTTTGGGTAGTATAGTCATTTTCACAATATTGTTTCTTCCAATCTAAGAACATGGTATATCCCTCCATCTGTTTTGCATCATCTTTTATTTCTTTTATCAGTACCTTGTAGTTTTATGAGTACAAGTCTTTTGCCTCCTTAGGTAGGTTTATTCCTAGGTATTTTATTGTTTTTGTTGCAATGGTAAATGAGACTGTTTTCTCAATTTCTCTTTCTGATCTTTCGTCGTTAATGCATAGGAATACTCATTCTTACTTTGTAAAAGCAAAAGACTGAGCTAGATCCTAGGAGAAATTAGAAGTCTATCTATGGCTTAGAAGTCTAGGGTTTCTTCCAACAGTAGAACTGATCTGTAAAATGAGTGCAAATACACAAAATAATTTGTATTAAAATACAAACTGACAGCAACTTAATAGTCAAAATTATTTTCATGCAAGGGTGAGGAAATTCAAAGAAGTGGGGCAAGGGAAAACATGACACAAATAACAGAAAATTCTCTAGAAATGAACCTATTCCTATAACAACTGAGCAGATGTTCCAGGGTTCTGTTATCTGCATTAATGCTAGAGCATTAAAATGATATAATTGCCAATAAATAATCATTATCAATTCCTACTATATAATTTACCTTTATAAACACTTTCCTATGGAACTTCTACACTTTATTAGTGTGATCTTGTTTATATTTTTTAGTCAATAAGGAAAAACTACTATTGTCTCCACTTAATAGATGTTTCCTAAGACCAGAGGAATTGATGCTTTTGAACTGTGGTGTTGGAGAAGACTCTTGAGAGTCCCTTGAACTGCAAGGAGATCCAACCAGTCCATTCTGAAGGAGATCAGCCCTGGGATTTATTTGGAGGGAATGATGCTGAAACTGAAACTCCAGTACTTTGGCCACCTCATGCAAAGAGTTGACTCATTGGAAAAGACTCTGATGCTGGGCAGGAGGAGAAGGGGACGACAGAGGATGAGATGGCTGATGGCATCACTGACTCGATGGACGTGAGTCTGAGTGAACTGCAGGAGTTGGTGATGGACAGGGAGGCCTGGAGTTCTGTGATTCATGGGGTCGCAAAGAGTCGGACACGACTGAGCGACTGAACTGAAGACCAGAGGAATAAAATGAATATTGGAGTGTAATGGAGTAATTAATTCACTGCTGCTACTGCTGCTAAGTCGCTTCAGTCGTGTCCAACTCTGTGTGACCCCATAGACGGCAGCCCACCAGGCTCCCCCGTCCCTGGGATTCTCCAGGCAAGAACACTGGAGTGGGTTGCCATTTCCTTCTCCAATGCATGAAAGTGAAAAGTGAAAGTGAAGTCACTCAATCGTGTCCAACTCTTAGTGACCCCATGGACTGCAGCCCACCAGGCTCCTCCATCCATGGGATTTTCCAAGCAAGAGTATCGGAGTTGGGTGCCATTGCCTTCTCCGAATTAATTCACTAGGTCACTAATAGAATTTGATCCCGGAGTTTTAACGTCTAATTGAGTACTCTAGGAAAAGATAATGTATCTGTTTGTTCAGGGTTCTAGGGAAATAGATAAAATGAAGACGTGTCACATTATATTGTTGATTTTTCATCATCATCAATACATACTTTTTTTTCTTTTTTTAAATATAAATTTATTTATTTTAATTGGAGGCTAATTACTTTACAATAGTGTATTGGTTTTGCCATACATCAACATGAATCCACCATGGGTGTACACATGTTCCCCATCCTGAACTCCCCTCCCTCCTCCCTCCCCATACCATCCCTCAGGGTCATCCCAGTGCACCAGCCCCGAGCATCCTGTATCATGCATCGAACCTGGACTGGCGATTCATTTCACATATGATATTATACATGTTTCAGTGCCATTCTCCCAAATCATCCCACCCTCGCCCTCTCCCACAGAGTCCAAAAGACTGTTCTATACATCTGTGTCTCTTTTGCTATCTCGCATACAGGGTTATTGTTATCATCTTTCTAAATTCCATATATATGCATTAGTATACTGTATTGGTGTTTTTCTTTCTGGCTTACTTCACTGTATAATAGGCTCTTTTCATCCACCTCATTAGAACTGATTCAAATGTATTCTTTTTAATGGCAGAGTAATACTCCATTGTGTATATGTACCACAGCTTTCTTATCCATTCATCTGCTGATGGACATCAAGGTTGCTTCCACATCCTGGCTATTATAAACAGTGCTGCAATAAACATTAGGGTACATGTGTCTCTTTCAGTTCTGGTTTCCTCGGTGTGTATGCCCAGCAGTGGGATTGCTGGATCATATGGCAGTTCTATTTCCAGTTTTTTAAGGACTCTCCACACTGTTCTCCATAGTGGTACTAGTTTGCATTCCCACCAACAGTGTAAGAGGGTTCCCTTTTCTCCACACCCTCTCCAGCATTTATTGCTTGTTGACTTTTGGATAGCAGTCATTCTGACTGGCGTGAAATGGTACCTCATTGTGGTTTTCATTTGCATTTCTCTGATAATGAGTGATGTTAAGCATCTTTTCATGTGTTTGTTAGCCATCTGTATGTCTTCTTTGGAGAAATGTCTGTTTAGTTTTTTGGCCCATTTTTTTTATTAGGTCATTTATTTTTCTGGAATTGAGCTGCATAAGTTGCTTGTGTATTTTTGAAATTAATTCTTTGTCAGTTGCTTCATTTGCAATTATTTTCTCCCATTCTGAAGGCTATATTTTCACCTTGCTTATAGTTTCCTTTGTTGTGCAGAGTTTTTAATTTTAATTGGGTCCCATTTGTTTATTTTTGCTTTTATTTCCAGTATTCTGGGGGGTGGATCATAGAGGATCCTGCTGTGATTTATGTCAGAGTGTTTTTGCCTATGTTCTCCTCTAGGAGTTTTATAGTTTCTGGTCTTATGTTTAGATCTTTAATCGATTTTGAGTTTACTTTTGTGTATGGTGTTAGAAATTGATCTAGTTTCATTCTTTTACAAGTGGTTGACCAGTTTTCCCAGCACCACTTCTTAAAGAGATTGTCTTTTCTCCATTGTATATTCTTGCCTCTGTTGTCAAAGATAAGGTGTCCATATGTGCATAGATTTATCCCTGGGCTTTCTATTTTGTTCCATTGATCTATATTTCTGTCTTTGTGCCACTACCATACTGTCTTGATGACTGTGGCTTTGTAGTAGAGCCTGAAGTCAAGCAGGTTGATTCCTCCAGTTCCATTCTTCTTTCTCAAGATTGCTTTGGCTATTCGAGGTTTTTTGTATTTCCATACAAATTGTGAAATTATTTATTTTAGCTCTGTGAAAAATACCGTTCATTGGTAGCTTGATAGGGATTGCATTGAATCTATAGATTGCTTTGGGTAGTATACTCATTTTCACTATATTGATTCTTCTGATCCATGAACACAGTATATTTCTCCATCTATTAGTGTCTTCTTTGATTTCTTTCAACAGTGTTTTATAGTTTTCTATATATAGGTTTTTTCTTTCTTTAGGTAGATATATTCCTAAGTAATACACACATTTTTAAGTGCACACATGTCATCAGTGTTTTCCTAGGAGGTAAATGAAGTCAGTGAAACTGATATGCTCCCCTTAATTATCTGCAATGCTCTAAATGTAAACACACAGATACTGATGCTAACAAGTTACTATTAATAAATTACCTCTTCTAAGGCATTCCACAGTTCGTTATCCATATGCTCATTAAAGGGATCCAGATTTTTCCTCATTGTTCCAGTGAATAAAGCAGGTTCCTAAATACCCCAAAATAGTGAATGTTATTACCTTAACCTTTTTTCGTTTTATTCCAATGTGTACAGAATGTCAAAATTAAAATGCAAAAACATCTAAATTCATTAATTATTCATAATAAAGTTGAAAACGTATGTTTACAAAACAGTATCTCTAAAATAATTTTCCATTGTACATAATGTGCTATAAAATATCTTCTGGACTACTGAACACTAACAGAAGAAAGTGTTGAAAGTGTTTTCATCTTAAGGAAAAAACTGAAGACAAAGGAAGATTTGATTTTTTTTTTTTTAATACTACCCTGGCAATAAATATCTGCTTAAACACTCACACAAACTGAGGAAATAATTACACGAGAAACTTAACATCAAGATCTACATAAATTAACTGTCAATGCTGGTATGACTGGGAAATACCAACAGCATGATTAGTAGAGGTTTATGCCTCAAAGCAAACCATTAAATATTTACACATTAGCACTGAAGAATAAACTAGGCTATTTTCCCCACTGGTCAGACTGTCTTCTAGGATCTGGAATCTCTCCACATGTGTGAAATGAACATCCCCACATGTGTAAGGGGAACGTCAGCTCCTAGGGTCTGCAGCACCTCTGTCCATGGAGAGATCATCTCTGATTTTGGCATCAGCTGGTCCCCACGTTCTCTCACCTGTGTGTCAGGGAGACCTGCCTCACAGAACCTCGTTACTAACTGCAAGGCCAGGAGGACCTGAAACCCACCGTGACCTGTGTCATGATACTTTAAATCATTCTTCCTATTCATCTGCTTCAGGAGGAGCCATAAGCAAATCACTCTAGAAATATATGAGTCCTCAGGTTCAAGAGAGAATCCTGTACATAAGCTCATGTAAGCCATTTACATTTTCTTCTGGAAGGCTCTAGTAAGCCAGATCATAAGAATATGGGCAGCAGTGAAGCGCCCAATAAGCTCCTTTCAGTGAAGAGGACAGGACAAGGGAATGCACTCATGTGGGAACAAGAGGAGACCTGACTCTTCCACAAGTGCCTGGAACTTCTCCGAATCACCACATTCAAATCCCACCTGGCCTTGGGGCTGGACTTTCCTCCTCACTTCACAAAAGCCTGAGAGGAAAGATGAAGACAGATATTTCTTTCCCCTAATCATGAGGAAGAATGATACTCAGGAAGCCTTCCAAACCTTCCTTTAATATGGTCTCAGTTTTAAGTCTGGTGAGAGAGAAAAGAAGACAGAAAACTCAGGGTGTGCCACCAAAAAAGAGGTATCTCTGAGCAAATCCATAATTAAAAAAACATAAAGGGAGATTTATGCACACAAAGTTGATTAAGTGGCCCATATGCCTCCAAAGCAGTGATGGGATGAGCCTGGGAGGAAGAGAGACCACCATGGAAGCTCTGTGCTGCTTCCAGGATCACAGGGACCAGGGATCCAGGGAAGATGGTGTGGGCCTGGCTCAGCTAAGAGAGGCAACTCAAAGAAACAGCACTGGACTCACCCCCCGCAAAGTCTGCTCTCAGCTTCCTAAGTTCCCTACATTGGGGTGTTAAGACACAAGCATCGATGCTTCCTACTCATTTGGAGGGGAGAGGAATGTAAGATTTGCACTTAGACAAGTAAATTCTAGTAACCAAACTAACAGAATTTCTCCACCTCTGCAGCTAGCAAGACACTGTAAAGACAAAGGGCTCTTGGTTGGGGAGGGATAAGATTTTGAGTATCTTCTCCTAAAACATATTAGCCCATGACATATAAGTGCATAAACCCATTTCTAAATTGATATTTCCAAATGAGGGACAGAGCAAGAGGAGTAGTATCTTCTGGCTTTGTTCTATACTTATTCACTCTTGCTATGGTTTGGGGAGTCCTTTCAAGTGGGATGGTAGGAAAAATGGGGAAAATATATAATGAGTACAATACAGCTGAAGAATTGAAGCTTTTGAATTGTGGTGTTGGAGAAGATTCTTGAGTCCCTTGAACAGAAATGAGAGATACAGGCCCTGTCCTCAAAGAGAGAAAGAAAATAGTCAAGAGTGTGGGGAGGGCTGAGAAAAAGGCTAGAGGTCTTGGTGAGGGATTGGAAAGAGTTTGTACAAGGTGATAGTCAGGAAAGAAGCTAGTGGGAGGAAAGCCAGAAGTCAAAATACAAAAAAATTTTAGTCTGATTTCTTGCTCTTGGTGGAAAACGTTATATACAGTTCTCTGTTATGCCTTTCCCAAAAATTCCTATTGTGTTTTTTTGTTTGTTTGTTTGCTTTCATTTTCTGTTTCTTGGCTTTACTATTCATATTTATGTAAACAATTAAGTTTTTATTATTAGACAATAAATATAAAGAAAATCACCAAAGACCATGAACACATAAACAGAAATTAAAGAGTAAAGTCATTTCAGAAGGTGTTACTCTCTTACTTAAGTAGAAATAATGCCCAAAAGGCCAGTGCCCTGATTCTTATGAATAATAACAGTTCCTGATGACTGAGCATTCCTAAGAATGAGACATGGAAACAAACATTATCTCACTAAGTTACATCTTCACAACAAATCTGTGGGGCAATGATTTCCAGGCTGGGTTTAAGAATGAGGACGTTGAAGCTTGGCAGCCAAGTGACATTATCAAGGCCCCACAGTTGATGAGGAAGAGCAGGAATAAACTCCGGGTCACTGACACCTGGTCTACACTCTCAAACATTCTAGCCCTGTCTGCCTCCTGAATGGCTTCCTGGGAATCTTTACACATTCCAAGCTCTCTCCAGATTATTTCTCTTTAATCAACCAACACTGCACCTTGGAGACAAAGGCATATAAATTGGAATCTTCATGGATACAAAGCTAGCACTAATTTGTAAACATGCTCTCTGGAGAGAGTACCTAGAACATGCTCAAAGGAAGGATAGAAACCAACAGAAGAGAACTACAACATGCTGATGTCAAGGTATGTTTAGTCTTTGCTCAGATGTGCTTCCAAATATTATTGGCAGAGCCAAGAATCATCTAATGTTATTTATTTACAGAGTTATTTTATGTACACAAGCATACAACTTTTTCCTATTAAGAAACATTAAAAAGAATGCAGGGCATGTTTCGAAAGCTTTGTATCCAAAGATATGAAAGGACTTTATAGACATGCCCTTTATTTCTACTAACTAATCTCACATGGCCATTTCAGAGATGAGTACCATCAAAACATAAAACTTGGGAATCTAAGCTCATTTATTTTCTATTGTAACCACAAGTAATAAATCTAATAGCCACAGGAAATCTTTAAATATGGGGACTATCCATTTTTCCTGAAAGGGATACTTTTGGGAAAAAAATTTTTTAATTGTGATAAAATACACCTAAATTTGCTAGATTAACCACTTTAAGTGCACAGTTCAGTGGTGTTAAATACTTTCACATTGTTGTACAGCCATCACCATCATCCAGCTGCAGATCTCCTTTCATCTTGAAGAACTGAAACTCTGTACCCATTAAACAACAACTCCCCTCTCCTGGCCACTCCTGGTACCTACCATTCTATATCCTGTATCCATGAATTTACTATTCTAGGTAACTCCTATTAGTAGAATCATACAGTATTTGTCCTTTGTAAATGACTTATTTCACTTAGCTTAATTTTTTCAAGGTTCATCTGTGCTATAGCATGTGTCAGAATTTTCTTCTTTATTAAGGCTGAGTAATATTCTACTGTATGTATGCGCACCACATTTTGTTTGTCGATTCATCTCTCAATGGACACTTGGGCGCCTCCACCTTTTTGCTGTTGAGAATAATACTGCTATAACATGCATGTTCCAGTATCTCTTCAAGACCTTTCTTCCAATTCTTTTGGGTTTATACTATAAAGTAGAATTGCTAGGTCATATGATAATTCCATCATTAACTTTTCAGAGCAACCAACAAGTTGATTTCCATAGTGGTTGCATTATTTCACATTTCTATCAGCAATGAACAAGGGTTCTAATTTCTCTACATCCTTGCCAACACTTGTCATTTTCTTTTTTTCTCTCTCTTTTCTTTGATAGCAGACATCTTAAGGGGTGTGAGGTGGCATTTCACTAGAGTCTGAAAAGAGTATCTTGGTTTAAAAATTCCTTAGAGTAATTCCAAGTATTTTCGAGGTCACGGGTAGGTAGCAACAGCTGCACCCAACTCCACATTCACCTTCCTTTGGGTGCCATGTTGTACATGCTTCCTGATAAACAGGTATTTCAAGACACACTGCACCCACATTCCAGGAAGCCCATTTGCCTGGCTCATTCTGTCTCATCTCCTCTCTGTTTCTCATCTCAAGAGGATATTTTTCTGAGCTTCCTTTGACAGGCAGATGATTACTAAGTATATAAATAAAAACTCGATTTTTTTTTAAATCAGCAAGCCTGTCAAAGCAGAGGGCAGGATGATAGATGAGGACACAGGGCCTATGTTCCCCTTGGCTCTATACCTGGAGGATAGTAATTTCTCAGTAAATTTCACAGAATTATGTTGAGTGAATGAACCACAGGAATGATAGGAGTGTCTACCATGCATATAATCCAGTCTCCAAAACTCTCCCTGAAAGTTATACTGCTTTATGAAGAAGAAGAAAAGAAAACAGAATCAGAGCCCAGGAAGAGATGGCCAACTCAACACTCCACCATCACAGCAGGCACATATGGGTCTACATGAAACGCTTCATACTCATTGACCTATTTTATCCTCACAACAGATTGAGGGGGTGATACTGTTATCTGCCTTGTAAGACAGAGAAAACCAAGGCACAGAGACAGAATTCTGAGTCCCCTGCTCTTCCTCACTATTCTGTATTGCCTCCAAATTGTCAAAGTCTCCCCAAAGCATCTGTATATCCTATAATTCTCAAAGCCCTGCAATTTCATGGAAAGTTCTCCAAGGAGATAATCACTTTTTAAAAGATGTCCTGGTTTCCCACAACAAAATTACATCTGTAAGACAAGACAAGGAGCTGACTGTGGCTCATCATGAACTCCTTATTACCAAATTCAGACTTAAACTGAAGAAAGTAGGGAAAACCGATAGACCATTCAGATATGACCTAAATCAAATTCCTTATGATTATACAGTGGAAGTGAGAAATAGATTTAAGGGTCTAGATCTGATAGATAGAGTGCCTGATGAACTATGGAATAAGGTTCATGACATTGTACAGGAGACAGGGATCAAGACCATCCCCATGAAAAAGAAATGCAAAAAGGAAAATGGCTGTCTGGGGAGGCCTTACAAATAGCTGTGAAAAGAAGAGAGGATAAAAGCAAAGGAGAAAAGCAAAGATATAGGCATCTGAATGCAGAGTTCCAAAGAATAGCAAGAAGAGATAAGAAAGCCTTCTTCAGCGATCAATGCAAAGAAATAGAGGAAAAGAACAGAATGGGAAAGACTAGAGATCTCTTCAAGAAAATTAGAGATACCAAGGGAACATTTCATGCAAAGATGGGCTTGATAAAGGACAGAAATGGTCTGGACCTAACAGAAGCAGAAGATATTAAGAAGAGGTGGCAAGAATACACAGAAGAACTGTACAAAAATGATCTTCACGACCCAGATAATCATAATGATGTGATCACTAATCTAGAGGCAGACATCTTGGAATGTGAAGTCAAGTGGGCCTTAGAAAGCATCACTATGAACAAAGCTAGTGGAGGTGATGGAATTCCAGTTGAGCTATTTCAAATCCTGAAAGATGATGCTGTAAAAGTGCTGCACTCAATATGCCAGCAAATTTGGAAAACTCAGCAGTGGCCACAGGACTGGAAAAGGTCAGTTTTCATTCCAATTCCAAAGAAAGGCAATGCCAAAGAATGCTCAAACTACCGCACAATTGCACTCATCTCACACGCTAGTAAGGTAATGCTCAAAATTCTCCAAGCCAGACTTCAGCAATACATGAACCGTGAACTCCCTGATGTTCAAGCTGGTTCTAGAAAAGGCAGAGGAACCAGAGATCAAATTGCCAACATCCGCTGGAACATGGAAAAAGCAAGAGAGTTCCAGAAAAACATCTACTTCTGCTTTATTGACCATGCCAAAGCCTTTGACTGTGTGGATCACAATAAACTGCGGAAAATTCTGAAAGAGATGGGAATACCAGACCACCTGACCTGCCTCTTGAGAAATCTGTATGCAGGTCAGGAAGCAACAGTTAGAACTGGATATGGAACAACAGACTGGTTCCAAATAGGAAAAGGAGTACATCAAGGCTGCATATTGTCACCCTGCTTATTTAACTTATATGCAGAGTACATCATGAGAAACGCTGGACTGGAAGAAACACAAGCTGGAATCAAGATTGCCGGGAGAAATATCAATAACCTCAGACATGCAGATGACACCACCCTTATGGCAGAAAGTGAAGAGGAGCTAAAAAAGCCTCTTGAAGAAAGTGAAAGAGGAGAGTGAAAAAGTTGGCTTAAAGCTCAACATTCAGAACATGAAGATCATGGCATCTGGTCCCATCACTTCATGGCAAATAGATGGGGAAACAGTGGAAACAGAGTCAGACTTTATTTTGGGGGGCTCCAAAATCACTGCAGATGGTGACTGCAGCCATGAAATCAAAAGACGCTTACTCCTTGTAAGAAAAGTTATGACCAACCTAGATAGCATATTAAAAAGCAGAGACATTACTTTGCTGATTAAGGTCCATCTAGCCAAGGCTATGATTTTTCCTGTGGTCATGTATGGATATGAGAGTTGGACTGTGAAGAAGGCTGAGTGCCGAAGAATTGATGCATTTGAACTGTGGTGTTGGAGAAGACTCTTGAGAGTCCCCTGGACTGCAAGGAGATCCAACCAGTCCATTCTGAAGGAGATCAACCCTGGGATTTCCTTGGAAGGAATGATGCTAAAGCTGAAGCTCCAGTACTTTGGCCACCTCATGTGAAGAGTTGACTCATTGGAAAAGACTCTGATGTTGGGAGGGATTGGGGGCAGGAGGAGAAGGGGACGACGGAGGATGAGACGGCTGGATGGCATCACAGACTCGATGGACATGAGTCTGAGTGAACTCCAGGAGTTGGTGATGGACAGGGAGGCCTGGCGTGCTGCGATTAATGGGGTCGCAAAGAGTTGGACACAGCTGAGCGATTGAACTGAACTGACTAAAGACACTTATTAATAAAATTCATGTTTCCCTATAGGAACCTCTCCAGCAATAAACAAACCATTTATCCTTCTGTTCTCAGAATTGTGTGATTATCAGTGAATAAAATTGTGGAAACTGAGGAAGTCTGAGTCAAGAAATCTATCTCAGTAAGTTATTAAATCACATACACAGAAAACTAACAAATGAACAAAAACACAAAACCTGGTATCTTATGAAAGTATCTGTTGAAAATACCTGCTGCTAAAAAGATGCTCTATTGGGAAAAAAAAAGGATCAACTCATTCACTTAATTTGAAAAAAAAAATCAATTAAAAACACTTAAACTTAGATACCTTATAAAAAGAACATGTGAGAATGCTCTGCTGTGCATACCTGAAGTGCAACTGACATTTTCTTCCTTAAATCATGCAGTCCAATGCCAGTTGTCAGGATTCCATCAATATAAATGCCACCTTCAGGTTCTGACAATCGAAAAAGGGCAGCAATGAGGGAACTTTTTCCAGCTCCTGTTCTTCCCGCGATGCCATACTGTAAAGAGAGCCAGAGGGGTGAAGGATTAACAGGATACACAAAACCCAGGAGAACCTTGACTGTTGAAAACAAATTTTTAAAGTTCTATTATATATAAAGAGTAGTCTATAAGCTTCCCAGGACTTTCCTGGTGGCTCAAACAGTAAAGTGTCTGGCTGCAGTGCAGAAGACCCAGGTTCAATCCCTGGGTCAGGAAGATCCCCTGGAGAACGACAAGACAACCCACTTCAGTATTCTTGCCTGGTGAATCCCATGGACAGAGGAGTCTGGCGAGCTACAGCCCATGGGGTCACAAAGAGTCAGACATGACTGAGCAACTTCATAAGCTTCTCAAGCATGGCCCTGCTGGCATTTTGGACCAGGCAATTCATTGTTGAGGGTTGGGGGCTTGTCCTTATATTGTAGGATGATTAACAGAAGCCATGAACCCACTAGACACCAGATGCAACCCCCAAATTGTGGCAACCAAAAATGACAGAAATTCACAAATGTCCCTGATTGAGATTAACATCATCCCAAGAATACACAACATAAACTATAGTGATCTTCATTCCTTCTAAAAATGTCAGGCAATTTTATTCAGATTTCCCTGAATAAATGTTTAATATGCTGAAAATTGTTTGTTTTCTATAATTATCATATAAGGATCAGAAGGGGAGAACAGAGGATGAAATGGTTGGATGGCATCACTGACTCAATGGACATGAGTTTGAGTAAACTTTGGGAGTTGGTGATGGACAGGGAGGCCTGGAGTGCTACAGTCCATGGGGTCTCAAAGAGTTGGGCATGACTGAGTGACTGAACTGATCATTATGTGGTATGTTAAAGGGGGAGACAAATATGTGTATGCAGTGTGTGTGTGTGTGTGTGTGTGTGTGTGTGTGTGTGTGTGTGTGTGTGTGTGTGTGTGTAACTAACATTCATAAGTAAAGGAAGAAGACCTAAAAAATAATCTGCCTGCAGTGAAAAACTAGTAGTCTCCTAAGTGGTCCATAAGAAGTCAGCTTTTAAATTAGTTTTATTCCTACTCCCTGGATAATTTGACCTTGAGTATTACATGGGTAATTTTACAGAGATGTCTACAAGTCAAGTCAGAGTGTTATACACAAACAAGTGCTCACTTTCTGTGTTATTTATTTAAGAGGAATTATTCTTTGGTAGAAAAATGAAATCACTTCCTGATATTAAATATCTTAATTATATTCTATCTCAAAAGGAAACATCTTCAAATATAAAATGCAGGTCTCAGTCTTGAAAGAGGCCAGTAGACAAAATTTCCATAATGAGATCAACAATGATACAAATAACGTTTGCTATTTACATGGGACCTTTCATCAGAGCAGTTCAAAAGGGATTTTATCAATACATTAATACTTACAACTGAACCTTGGAAAGACACATGTCAGGTGTCAGTCTATTTAATAAAACCAAAGCAGAGAGAAAGTAAATGCACTAACAGTAAGATTAAAGAATCAGTACAATGTAGGGTAAATGCTGGTGGCTAGTGGTTTAGTCGCTAAGTCGTGTCCAACTCTTGCGACCCCATAGACTGTCGCCTGCCAGGCTCCTCTGTCCATGGGATTCTACAGGCAAGGACACTGGAGTGGGTTGCCATTTCCTTCTCCCACGTAAAATGCCGGTGTGGAATAAAACTGCATTCAAATATATATGCAGAAACTGGCCGTTTTTACCAATGAATTTTTAAGTGAAAGAAAGTATTAGTCAATCACTTGCGTCCAACTCTTTGTGACCATATGGACTGTAGACTATCAGGCTCCTCTGTCCACGGAATTCTCCAGGCAAGAGTACTGGAGTGGGTTACCATTTCCTACTCCAAGGGATCTTCCTGACCCAGGGACGAATCCCAGGTCTCCTACACTGCAGGCAGATTCTTTACCATCTGAGCCACCAGGGAAGCCTAACTGCAAATTCTCTAAAGGAAGCTTTCTAAGAGATGATTTCATCTCTATTTAAAATCTGGAATTGATGATAGTGTAAGATATGTTTGGATCATTTGTAAATCAGTAAAGTTTTAAAACTCATGGCCTTAAAAAAAGAACTACTAAATCTTTCTGAGCAATATAATCAGAATGCTTGGAAGATTTCATGTTTTCTGATTTGAATGCGTCTAAAGTCTCAAATCTTAGTCTGTCAAATCAATCATGGCATTTCAAAAATGAATTTATCTTTATAGAGATTAAACATAAGAAAAGTGGGTTTACCTAATTTTATTATATTTTTAATATAAATTTCTTTATTTTATTTGGAGGTTAATTACTTTACAATATTGTATTGGTTTTGCCATACATCAACATGAATCCGCCACAGGTATACATGTGTTCCCCATCCTGAGCCCCTCTCCCTCCTCCCTCCCCGTACCATCCATCTGGGTCGTCTCAGTGCACCAGCCCCAAGCATCCAGTATCATGCATCAAACACCAATAGAGTATAATTTTATTATCTTATAAAGATAATACAATGACTATAAGACATTTTATTGTTGTTCAGTCACTCAGTTATGTCTGACTATTTGCGACTCCATGGACTGCAGCATGCCAGGTTTCCCTGTCCTTCACTATCTCCTGGAGCTTGCTCAAATTCATGTCCATTGAACTGGTGATGCCACCCAATCATCTCATCCTCTGTCATCCCGTTCTCTTTCTGTCTTTAATCATTCCCAGCATCAGGGTCTTTTCCAGTGAAATGGTTCTTCACATCAGGTGGCCAAAGTATTGGAGCTTCAGCTTCAGCATCAGTTCTTCCAATGATTATTCAGGGTTGACTTCCTTTAGGATTGCCTGGTTTGATCTCCTTGCTGTCTGAGGGACTCTCAAGAGCCTTCTCCAGCACAACAGTTCAAAAGCATCAGTTCTTCAGTGCCCAACCTTGTTTGTAACCCAACTCTTACATCCATACATGACTACTAGAAAAACTATAGCTTTGACTAGATGGACCTCTGTTGGCAAAATAATGTCTCTGCTTTTTAATTTGTTGTCTAGGTTTGTCATACCTTTCCTTCCAAGGAACAAGCGTCTTCTAATTTCACGGCTGCAGTCATCATCCATAGTGATTTAGAGCATAAGAAAATAAAGTCTATCACTGTTTCCATTATTTACTGATCTATTTGCCATGAAGCAATAGAACCAGAGGCAATGATCATAGCTTTTTGCATGTTGAGTTTTAAGCCAGCTTTTTTCACTCTCCTCTTTCACCTTCATCAAGAGGTTCTTTAGTTCCTGTTTGCTTTCTGCCATTTGGGCGATATCATCTGCATATCTGAGGTTACTGATATTTCTCCTGGCAATCTTGATTCCAGCTTAAGCTTCATCCAGCCCAGCATTTCACATGCTGTACTCTGCATGTAAGTTGAAAAAGCAGAGTAACAATATACAGCCTTGAAGTACTCCTTTCCCAGTTTTGAACCAGTCCATTGTTCCATATCCAGTTCTAACTGTTGCTTCTTGATCTGCATACAGGCTTCTCAGGATGTTTTGTACCTCATGTTAAACTCTAATTCATATAATATAGATGTGCCATTCTCCTCATGCAGGCAGGTCGTAGTGTGTATATATGTGGCTCATCTGTTCTGTGTACAAGCAGGCCTCAAAGATATTTTGTATTTGCCTCCAGACCACCTCAACAATGTGAATATCAAAATAAAGCAAGTTATATGAATTTTTTGTTTCTCTGTGCAAATAAAAGTTGTGTTTATACTATATTGTAATCTAATGAAGTACAATAGCATTATATAAGGTAATAGTACATACCTTAATTTCCCATACTTTATTGCTAAAAGAATGCTAACCATCTGAGCATTTATAGGGTAACATTAAAAACCACTGATCACAGATTAGAATAATAAATATAATAATAACAAAATGGTTTGAAATATTGCAAAAATTATCAAAATGTGACAGAGACATGAAGTGAGCAAATGCTATAGGAAAAATGGTGCCATTGTACTCGCCTGACAAAGCATTGCCATAAATGTCCAATTCTTTTTTAAGTATTATCTGTGAAGCACAGTTAAACAGGTGTGCCTGTATTTCTGTGTGTTCTCACACAGAAATCAACACACATCAGGACACAGGTGAGGACTGATCTGTGAGAATGTGTGTATGTTCCCGTGTTATCAGCTCCACTGTAACTGACCCATCTATGCAAACAGGAATATCTGTAAAGTTTAGGCAAATAGACTGAGATATGTTAGGGCACCGAGGACTGCTCATGACCACAGGACTGTGAGTTCCAATCTCCAGTGAAGAGAACTAAAAAACCAGGGGACTTCCCTGGCATTCATTCCAGTGGTTAACATTCTGTGCTTCCACTGCAGGAGGCATGGATTCGATCCCTGGTCAGGGAACTATGATCGCACATCCTGCATGGCCCCAGACTCCCCAAAAAAGAAAAAACCCAAAGAAAACCTGACTTTGATTATTCCAGAGTTCAGTCTTCAAAGCTATAGTCTGAATGTCTTTTCTGAGTAACCAAAGGGTTTTACCAATTGCCCATGGAGAGTGTCACCAGTATCAGTAACCTTACATTCTTCAATCTAAAGACACTTGGGGGCTTCCCTGGTGGCTCAGTGGTAAAGAAGCTGCCTGCCAATGCAGGAGACATGGGTTCAATCCCTAATCCAGGAGAATCCCACATGCTGTGAAACAACTAAGCCTGTGCACCACAACTATTACGCCTGCGCTCTAGAACCCGGGAACCACAACTGCTGAGCCAACATGCCGCAACTATTGAAGACCTTGCACCCTATAGCCCATGCTCTTAACAAGAGAAGACACCACAATGAGAAGCTCACATGTGGCAACTAGAGAAAAGCCCAAGCAGCAACAAAGACCCCGTGCAGTCAAAAATAAATAAATAAAGAAATAAAATTATAAAGACTCCTGAAGAAAATCTTCTGTTATTGGCTTTGCAATGGCCCCTTTCTGTTTTTCCAACCAGGTTGGTCTCTGATGATGACACAACTTATTAGACACTTGCTTTCAGATCTCCCTTCACACATCAAACTCAACATATTCAACACCCAATGCCCCACATAAAACAACCCCTTCATTCATCTTCCTTACTTTATTCTCATTTCTTCTTTCCCAGGATCACAGTGTTTAAAAAATAAATTAAACTCCTTAATCATGATCAGTGCAAATGAATTTAAAAAGTAAATAAATGCTAGCTATAGCCCAGCACTCTGAAAAAAAATTCTTAAAATCATATTTTTACTTTCTAAGCTGCTGTATGTGTTCTTTTTGATGTTTCTGTATTTTTTTTGTATGTGTTCTTAAAGACACAGTTCACATATTTAAGCAAAATGAGATTAATGTGAACATACTGTTATATGAGTTTTCATTCAGTATTTCATAAAAATATTTATTTTACTGCTTTCATAATATTATGGTCATGTGATCATTTATTTAACAAATCCTCTACTGCTGGATATTTAGGCAGTGTCAAATAGTTAGCTACTATAAATAACTGTGTTAAATATCCCTGAAGCTAAATCTTTGCAAAAAATCTTAAGCATTTCCTTCCCATAAATTCTCAGATTTGGAACTGCTGAGAGTCAAGTATGAACCCCTTGGACAGCAAGTATGAACCCCTTGGACAGCAAGTATGAATCCCTTGGATAGCAAGGAGATCAACCAAGTCAATCCTAAAGGAAATCAGTCCTGAATATTCATTGGAAGAACTGATGCTAAAGCTCCAATACTTTGGCTACCTGACACAAAGAACCAACTCATTAGAAAAGACGCTAATGCTGGGAAAGACTGAAGGCAGGAGGGGAAGGTGACGACAGGATGAGATGGCTGGATGGCATCACTGATACAATGAGCATGAACTTGGGCAAACTCCAGGAGATGGTGAGAGACAGAGAAGCCTGGTGTGTGTCAGTCCATGGTGTTGTGAAGAGTCAGACACAACTAGGTGACTGAACAACAACAACAAAGTATGAACATTTTCAGAGGAAGCTGTTAAGCTGCTAACCCGCCCTCCAGAAGTATGATACCATTTCTTACTCCCGCCCAGTTCCCTGCACACTCACAAATCCGGGTGTTATAGCTTTGTTTTAATCTACATCAATTTGATTCCAAAAAGTGGCATCATTTTCTCACGATGTTTTACTGGAGGCAAAACAGCTCCTGACTCCCTACCTCCTGCACCTGCCCACTCTGGTCCATGTGCTCTCAACTTCTCAGACTAAACTCCCGAATGCCAGCTCAGCATCCAACACTACACCCCAGGATGTCTCTTCTACAAAACTGTCTTCTCACACTTCATGTACATGAGTCAGCTTCCTTGGCATCACTTGTTAATTGTGAGGGTTAAATGTAAAAATGTGTGTTACACCCTTGGTAGTTCATTTTCCTGAGTGCTTTGCCGGTGTCCAGGTCTTCATTCACTGGATCAGGGCATCATGCTTTTGCTTATGCTGGTCTCACCTCCTGGAATGTCTTTCACATGCATTTCCACCTGCTGAAACCCTAACCACACACCACTAAGTCTGTCTCACATGCCTAATTCCTTGAAAATGCTCTCCCTGTCCCCTCATGTGGGCTTGCTCCAACTCTAGCTGATGTTATGTCATTTTATATAAACGTCTATAAAAATTGTGACCTCCTTCTAGCTTACAAAGTTAATATAGCTATTTTCTTGTTTCTTCAACTAGACTGTATACATTGACATCAGGATCTGTATTGGATGTAACTTTTTCTTATTTGTATTACTTGTGGTGTCCTGAGACAAAGAAACTTCCACTGGGAGATGAGATTTTTAACTCAGGCCAGAGAAATTTATGGAAAATCTATTACCATATTATTTAGGTATAAGATAAATCATACAGAGACAGACACAGCAGATGGATCCTATACCCATAAATACAATTTCAAATGGCCAGTAGCTCATTTTCATGGGACAGACAACACTTTCTGCAATGCAAGTGGTTATGGTCATTTTACACCCTATGAAAATGATGACCATTTTGTCCAAGCATTTACTCTGGGTGCTTTACATGTCTTATGTTGTTTAAGTTGTACATCAACCCTACAGTTTACATCGTATCACTTCCATTTTGCACAAGAAAAGATTGAGGCTTAGATGACTTAGTCTGTCTGAAATATCAGAGCCCATAAATAGCAGGATGGGACCCAAATCCACGTCTTTTGGCCTCTTTTCCATCTGCTGATGGGACTCTTTATCACCTGGATAGCCTGACACCTTATCATGTCCCTCTGTGTAGCCAGAACACAGAGTGGGGAGAGATGTAGTTGCAGTTAAAGAAACAGGCCTACCATAAAGAACTTACAGTCAGAGAGTTAAAGCATGACATGGACACAAGTGTATATGTGAACAGGAGCAAAGAGGGTACCTGAGGTCAGGTGGACCTGCTGTCAGCAGAAAGAACCAGTACCCACAGCCAGATTGAGAGAGAAACCTGCAGCTAACTGGGACACATGATGCCTGGGGAACAGGCCAAACAGACCTCATGCACTGCTTGGGGAAGCAAGACTCATTTTTTATCCCATCAGGTGGTGAAACAGCCACACATACACTGCTGCACTGGGCTGTCTCTGACTCCAGGTCCAGACAGGGCTGAGCCTGTGGGAAATCCCTCCAGTCCCTGCAGGAGGCTGGTGTGGGAAAGGCGGGACAGCAGAATGAAAAATGTCTGTGATGGAAGACAGACTCCACTGAAAAGGCACAAATAATGCAGCAGAATCACACAGTATTAGATTACAATGTAAAAGTGCAATTTATAGAGCACAAAGGTAAGGAAATCTAGTGGCACAGAATATTCTAGAGCCTCCTGCTCAGTCACAACAGAGATTTGGGAATTCTTGAGTTCAATTTCAAACTGTCAAAGCACATTTCATGGGAATCACAGGTTATCACTCATCAAAAACTGCCCATGAGAGGGAAAGGAGGAGGTTATGTTCAGATGCAATGCTGAGTCAAGAGGTCTGGGTGAGCCTGAGACTCTGAGTTTCTAAGAAGCTCCAGGAGATGCAGGTGCTGCTGGCTCTGGTACCACAGTTTGAATCACAAGGAATTAGGAAGCCAACAGGGGAAGGGGGACAATCTGAGAGTAAGGAGAGTGGTCTTTAAGAAAATATTATGTAAAAAAGGAGAAAATGTAAGAAACTAATACATTTGCACATTATAGCATGGTCTACTAAGCATCTGTAAAAATGTATCATCCAAATAATAGCTGTGAGCAAAAACAAAGCAAAATCAATTTACCTCAAGAGCTGGAAAATACTTTATTGCCAAGGATTCTCTAAAATGATCAAATCGACCACAAAATCATCTAAATGAAAAATGTAGCCAGTTTTCAGACTCTAACCAGGAAGTCTAGGGTCTTATTTACTTCATGTTGGCTTTTATGTTTGGCTGTTCTGGGTCCTGATTGCCTGGGAAGAGCTGTCTCTAGTTGTGATGACTAGGGGCTACTCCCTGTTGCAGTGCACAGGATTCTCACTAAGGGGGCTTCTATTGATGCTGAGCAAAGACTTCAGTAGTTGTGGCACATGGGCTCAGTAGTTGTGGTGTAGGGCTTAGTTGCTTTGCAGCATGTGGAACCTTCTCAGACCACGGATTGAACCAGTGTCCCCTGCATTGGCAGGCAAATTCTTATCCACTGCACCACCAGGGGAGTCCTCAGTTCAGTTCAGTTCAGTCGCTGAGTCCTAGTTCCTTATTTTTACTTGCTATTTCTTCTGTGAATTAAAATCCTGCATCAGTTCAGTTCAGTCATTCAGTCATGTCAGACTCTTTGCGACCCCATGAATCACAGAACTCCAGGCCTCCCTGTCGATCAACATCTCCCAGAGTTCACTCAAACTCATGTCCATCGAGTCGGTGATGCCATCCAGCCATCTCATCCTCTGTCGTCTCCTTCTCTTCTTGGCCCCAATCCCTCCCAGCATCAGGGTCTTTTCCAATGAGTCAACTCTTTGTATGAGGTAGCCAAAGTACTGGAGTTTCAGCTTTAGCATCAGTCCTTCCAATGAACACCCAGGACTGATCTCCTTTAGGATGGACTGGTTGGATCTTCTTGCAGTCCAAGGAACTCTCAAGAGTCTTCTCCAACACCACAGTTCAAAAGCATCAGTTCTTCAGTGCTCAGCTTTCTTCACAGTCCAACTCTCACATCCATACATGACCACTGGAAAAACCATAGCCTTGACTAGAGGGACCTTTGTTGGCAAAGTAATGTCTCTGCTTTTTTAATATGCTATCTAGGTTGGTCATAACTTTCCTTCCAAGGAGTAAATGTCTTTTAATTTCATGGCTACAGTCACCATCTGCAGTGATTTTGGAGCCCCCAAAAACGAAGTCTGACACTGTTTCCCCATCTATTTCCCATGAAGTGATGGGGCCAGATGCCATGATCTTAGTTTTCTGAATGCTGAGCTTTAAGCCAACTTTTTCACTCTCCTCTTTCACTTTCATCAAGAGGCTTTTTAGTTCCTCTTCACTTTCTGCCATAAGGGTGGTGTCATCTGCATATCTGAGGTTGTTGATATTTCTCCTAGCAATCTTGAATAGTACCTACTATACTTTCCTATTGACTCTAGCTTCCAGGAATCAGGACAGAAGAGGAAATAAGGGAAAGAGAATAAAGCCCCACTTCTGCTGGGCTGGCTCATTCCCATGTCCCCTGCCCACCACACCCCTCTCCCCACCTCCACAACATTCTCTCTCAATCAAATCCAACACCAAAGGGGTGTTCTGGAGCGACAAGGGCTGGGACAGGTGAGCAGGAGAGGGAACCTGGGAGGTAGACAGGTAGAGTGAAATCATTCATGAACATACTGCCCGGGTATCACCTCCAAACACAGAAATGAAGCTAACAGTGATACTGAGTGGACCAAGACACAGATCAAAAATCAAGTTACTGCAGTTATTAATTCAGTCTCCAAATTCAATTTTCCCTCAAACATTTCAGAATCTCAGTCTCATGATTTTCAGGTTTTAGAAGGAAGAATAAGACTCTGTTATATTCCTAAGTTGTACTACAGAGTATTTTAGATAAGTCATATTTTATGGCTTTGGGGGAAATTTAAGACAAGTGCAGGTTAACTGAATTACACTTACAACAGAAAATCTAACAGACACAGTATCTGAGAGTAAGTGAACTTCACCTACAATGCTCTCAGGGATAAGATTCGTTAATGTTTTCCTGACACAGCAGTTCACATTTTTCCTGACCTACACTGAAACTGGAAATAATTAGGAGTGAGTTTTTGCCCTGTGACTAACTGAAGCTGCTCCCTGGGTAGCATTCAGGCATTACGTTGAATATTCTTTCATGTTACAAGGGTTTCATTCATTAAATTACAGCTACAGCCATTCGAGGGGTCTGGGATGGTAAGACTTTTTTTCTTAATATAAATTTATTTATTTTAATTGGAGGTTAATTACTTTACAATATTGTATTGGTTTTGCCATACATCAACATGAATCCGCCAGGTATACACGTGTTCCCCATCCTGAACCCCCCTCCCTCCTCCCTCCTCCCTCCCTGTACCATCCCTCTGGGTTGTTTCCGTGCACTGGCCCCAAGCATTCAGTATCATGCATCGAGCCTGGACTGGCGACTCATTTCATATATGATATTACACATGTTTCAATGCCATTCTCCCAAATCATCCCACCCTTGCCCTCTCCCACAGAGTCCAAAAGACCGTTCTATACATCTGTGTCTCTTTTGCTGTCTCACATACAGGGTTATCAGAGTTTTAAAGAGCAGTTCTTTCAGTTATTTACAGAGTTGTCATGTGTGTGTGCTGGTTCCTGCTTGCTCACACCTGTGTAACTCACTCACCCTCTCAGCCAGCAGTCCCTCGGCACCCTCTCTGTGCCCTGCAGAATGCTTTATGGGAACAAGAATGGAAACAAGATGCTCCCTGATTATAAAAAGCCTCAAAGTACTATGAGATACAGATTCCAAATTACAAAGCATGCCACAGGTGCTATCTTTTAATTATGATGAAATTCACATAACATAAAATTTAACCATTTTTAGGTGGATAGTTTGGTGTTCAGTACATTCACACTGCTGTGCAACCAAGCTTGAGATTTTTTTTTTTTCTGCCTCACAAAACTGAAATTCTTACCCATTAAAAGCAACACCCCATTTCCTCTGCCCCAGTCCCTGGAAACCACCATCCTACTTCCTGTCTTCTTGGATTTGACTACTCTAGGAATCTCACATAAATGGAATCAGAATGTTCATTCCTTTTGTGTCTGGCTTATTTCATTTAGCAAAATGTCATCAAGGTCTATCCATAAGTCAGAATTTTCTTCCTTTCTAAGGCTGAATAATAGTTCATTGTAAGGATTTAGTTCCTTCCAACTTTTGGCTGCCATGAACATAGATGTACCATAAATGCAATCTTAAAAGAATATATAAGACACTAAGGGTAAATTAGTGTGTGTGTGTGTGTGTGTGTGTACGTATATATATTAGTATATTAAGTATATGTTAGTACATTAAGTATTGGTATATTAAGTATGTATATTAAATATATATTAGTATATATGAGGGTATATTAAACTGAGGGTCTCGAAGGTGCACTAGACTTGACTCAGAAAATGAGGAGATTTTCACCATCCAGATGGCAGAGGGCCTGGGTCTCTGAGGCTGAGGGGCAGCATGTGCACTTGGAACAGGGAGGACGTGGTGCTTTGGGAGAAACTACACACAATCCGAGTGCAGGGGGGTGTGTATGTCAGAGACATACTGACTGCAGAGGGGGGTGGGGAAGAGCTCCTAATGCCTTGTCTGTTCTGGTTTAGTCTCTTCTTCAAGACTCTGTCCTGGTCCCAGCTGAGGGCCCCAAGCTGAGTGTGGAAGGAACGTCACCAGCAGACGTGGACACTAGCAGGTCCAGGTCACAAGCCTCTCTGCTGTCTCTTAAGTGGATCTTCTCTGCTCCCTGCTATTTGCTTTTGACTTTGAGCCAGTCTCTAGACCCTGCCTCCATCTGAGGCCCTGGTTCCTCACTCCTGACTGGGTCATTATTGAGGCTCTTCTCTGGTGGATACAAGGTCACCCCACAGCCCCTGCTTGGGTGGACTTGAGGCTATGCTATGGTTCCAGCAGCAGCTCACCCAGACCAATAAGGACCAGATCTGGGCTAAGAAAGAAGCAGTCTGTGTGGGGAGGGCAGGAGGATGGCAGCTCAGTGTGGGTGAGTGGAAGACAAGGCCTCAGGAAGGGCTAAGGGACAGGGAAGGAGGCTGCAACCAGAGGGAGGAAGAGAAGAGAAGATTTCAGAAATACAAACAAGAAAAGATGGAAAGGAATGAAATATTGGAGAGTTAGGGCCAGGAAGACAAGGCTGACATCCCAGACTTTGCATGAATAATCAGGTGTCACATATAGTGTCCTGAGTCAGGTTAAGATGGAACCCCGGATTCCAGGACCCATCAACCATCATGAGGGAGCTCACAACACAGGGGAAAAATTGCTGGTATCCCCATCCCATGGTTAGTTTCCAAGAAAGATTCACCTACAATGTCACCAATCTAATCTGCATCCATTAGGAGCAAACAGTCCCCCTGACATAATGATAAGGAAGCCAAGAACAGATGTGGTGCTAAATCTTTAGCTGGATTTAAAGAGGCAAATGACTTAAACTAACCTTTTCTCTTGGGTAAATAGATGCTTCAAGGTTCCTCAATACCAGAGGACTGTCCGAGTTATACCTGAAGTTCACACTGGAAAAGGAAATCCCTCCATTTGGGGGCCAGAATGGTGGTGGACGATACTCAAGTTCCCAAGGTGCTTCTTTCTCAAGGTCTGTATATTCAATCACCCTTTCTACTGAAATCATCTGAAAGACATATGACATCACATGAGTCAGTATCAGAGGATCTAGTTTATGGATGTTCAGACATTGTAAATGAAACCTCCTGCTTTTCTATGGTTCAGAGTATCTCAGGTCTCAACGTCCACAAAGGACAGACGTAGGAGTCTGATGAGGCCTTAGATGATTTGCAGACTTGTTCATCATCTTCAACATTTTTACACATGACTATTTCCTTCCATTTTATATTAAAGCTAAAAAATTAGAGAAATAAATGGTAAGTTTTTTTGATCCACCTTTCACATCTGAATTAAAAAAAACACAAGAATTTTTTAAAAGAAAAGAAGAACACTTATGGACATCAATCAGTATGTGTGGCTACAGAAGGGCCATGTGTTACAGATGAGCAAAACTGGGCAGTCATCAAACATCATTTTAATAATTAGTCACTTTCTACTCCGTTAGAAGAAATAAATGGAAAAACTTCATTTTTATTGTTTTTCTCCCTTTAGGAGAAGGTACAAATATTCAGAAGTGTATAATTTTCTTATTGACTAAGGCCTCTTAAACAACCATAACTAGCCTATCCTACCAGAGAGAATGGCTGCCAGCAAATTCAGGTGTTCAATACACACAAGAATAAGTCATAAAATGGGGGGGGGGGGGAGGGGGGAAGAACATATTAATTAAACAAACCTTAAAACACTGGATTTGATTCTTTTACCAGAAATAAGGAATTACCCATTAAGATGCAAAATAAACAAGCTGCTAAGAAATTAGCTTATATTGTCTCCAGAATTTCAGAACCTCTCTCCTACAGAGACATTTATTGTATTTGAAGACAGTTTGTGATGAATATAAAACCTTCTGATGTGGCATACATATGTGGGGAAATACATACATATTTTTATTAACTTTAAGCAGATGGAATGTGAAAGGGAAAGTCAGTCAATGGTGTTCAGCTCTTTGCAACCCCATGGATGCCTGCCAGGCTTCTCTGTCCATGAGGATTCTCCAGGCAAGAATACTGGAGTGAGTAGCCATTCCCTTCTCCAGGGGATTTTTCCAACCCAGGGATAGAACCTTTGTCTCTTGTGGCTCCTGCATTGCAGGCGGATTTTTTACCATCTGAGCCACCAGGGAAGCCCTTAAGCAAATGGGGGAGAACATAAAAAAAACTTTGTAAGATAATGTTAAAAAAAAAAGTTTTATTATTTTACATAAGAATTGCTTTTATGCCATATAACAGCAAGGAGACCTGGAAAGGCTAAGAACAGAAAGATAAACATCACCATGTTCTCAACTTCGGCACTTTGCCTGACGCACCACTGGAACATCCCCGTGAGTGTGAGCGTGAGAGACAGGACCAGGCCAACCTGCCCGGGAGTCAAAGCTAAATGAGGAAGAAGAGGAATAAGGTCAGTCTACTTCTCAACCCTTCACACAGTTCCTTCTGTCACTTTACAAAGAAGACTCCTTTACGATTTTTATTGGAGTATAGTTCATTTACAAAGTTATGTTAGTTTCAGGTGTACAGCAAAGTGAATTAGCCAGATATATACATATAATCTGCTCTTTTAAAATTATTTTCCCATATATGTCATTACAGAGTATTAAATAGAATCCCCTGTGCTATACAGTAGGTCCTTTTTAGTTATCTATTTTATTATATAGTAGTGAGAAGACTCCTTTATAATATTTAAATCATTTTCATGTAATGATAGTATCACTCATAATATTGCTTCTGTTGTATGAGACAATAATACAGTAAAAAAAAAAAAAAAACCACTATGAGGGACTTCCCTAGTGGTCCAATAGCTAAGACTCCGAACTCCCAATGCAGGGGGCTCAGGTTCGATCCCTGGTCAGGCAACTAGACTCCACATGCCACAAATAAGAGTTCACATGCTGCAACTAAAGTCCTGCCTGTTATAATTAAGACTGAAGATCCCACATGCCCCAGCTAAGACCCAGCAGAGCGAAATAAATAAGCAAATTTTTTAAAAAAAAATATGAATTTAGAAAGAACTAACAAAGTTGTTGTTGTTAAGTCACTAAGTCATGTCTGACTCTGTGACACCATGGACTGTAGCACTACAGGCTTCCCTGTCCTTTGTTATCTCCCAGAGGTTGCTCCAATTCATGTCCATTGAGTTCATGATGCTATCTAACCATCTTATCCTCTGCCACCTCCTTCTCCTCCTGCCTTCAATCTTTCCCATATCAAGGTCTTTTCTAATGAGTCAGCTCTTCGCATCAGGTGGCAAACGTATTGGAGCTTCAGCATCAACATCAGTCCTTCCAGTGAATATTCAGGGTTGATTTCTTTAGGATTTAATGATGTGATCTCCTTGCTGTCCAAGGGACTCTCAAGAGTCTTCTCCAACACTACAACTTGAAAGCATTAATTCCTTGGCACTCAGCCTCCTTAATGGACCAAATTTGACATCCATTGACAACTTTTACATGACTAGTGGAAAAAACATAGCTTTCACTATATGGAACTTTGTGGGCAAAATGATGTCTCTGCTTTTTAATATTCTGAATAGATTTGTCATAGCTTTCCTTCCAAGAAGCAAATATCTTTTCATTCATGGTTGCAGTCATGGTTTGCAGTGATTTTTGGAACCCAAGAATATAAAACCTGTCACTGCTTTCAATCTTTTCCCATGAAGTGATGGGACTGGATGCCATGACCTTATATCACTGAATGCTGAGATTTAAGCCAGCTTTTTCACTTGCTCTTTCAGTTTCATCAAGAGGCTCTTCACTTTCTCTTCACTTTCTGCCATTAGGATGGTATCATCTGCATATCTGAGGTTATTGATATTTCTCCTGGAAATCTTGATTACCGCTTGTGCTTCATCCAGCCCAACATTGCTCATGATGTACTCTACATATAAGTTAAATAAGCAGGGTGACAATATACAGCCTTGATGTACTCCTTTTTCCTAGTTGGAACCAGTCTGTTATTCCATGTCCAGTTCTAACTGTTGCTTCCTGACCTGCATTCAGATTTCTCAAGAGGCAGGTCAGGTGGTCTGGTATTCCCATCTCTCAGAATTTTCCACAGTTTATTTGATCCACACAGTCAAAGGCTTTGGCATAGCCAAAAAAGCAAAAATAGATGTTTTTCTGGAACTCTCTTGCTTTTTCCATGATCCAGTGGATGTTGGCAACTTGATCTCTGGTGCCTTTTCTAAAAGCAGCTTGAACACTTGGAGGTTCACAGTTCACATATTGCTGAAGCCTGGCTTGGAGAATTTTGAGCATTACTTTACTAGCATGTGAGATGAGTGCAATTGTGTGGTAGTTTGAGCATTCTTTGGCATTGCCTCTCTTTGGGATTGGAATGAAAACTGACCTTTTCCAGTCTTGTGGCCACTGCTGAGTTTTCCAAATTTGCTGGCATATTGAGTGCAGCACTTTCACAGCATCATCTTTCAAGATTTGAAATAGCTCAACTGGAATTCCATCACCTCCACTAGCTTTGTTCATAGTGATGCTTCCTGAGGCCCACTTGACTTCACATTCCAGGATGTCTGGCCTTAGATGAGTGATCACACCATCGTGATTATCTTGGTTGTGAAGATCTTTTTTGTACAGTTCTTCTGTGTATTCTTGCCACCTCTTCTTAATATCTTCTGTTTCTGTTAGGTCCAGACCATTTCTGTCCTTTATCAAGCCCATCTTTGAATGAAATGTTCCCTTGGTATCTCTAATTTTCTTGAAAAGATCTCTAGTCTTTCCCATTTTACTGTTTTCCTCTATTTCTTTGCACTGATCACTGAGGAAGGCTTTCTTATCTCTCCTTGCTATTCTTTGGAGCTCTGCATTCAGATGCTTATATCTTTCCTTTTCTCCTTTGCTTTTTGCTTCTCTTCTTTTCACAGCTATTTGTAAGGCCTGCTCAGACAGCCATTTTGCTTTTTCGCATTTCTTTTTATTGGGGATGGTCTTGATCCCTGTTCCTGTACAATGTCATGAACCTCCATTCATCAGGCACTCTGTCTATCAGATCTAGTCCCTTAAATCTATTTCTCACTTCCGCTGTATAGTCATAAGGGATTATATTTAGGTCATGCCTGACTGGTCTAGTGGTTTTCACCACTTTCTTCAATTTCAGTATGAATTTGGCAATAAGGAGTTCATGATCTGAGCCACACTCAGCTCCCAGTCTTGTTTTTGCTGACTGTATAGAGCTTCTCCAACTTTGTCTGCAAACAATATAATCAATCTGATTTCGGTGTTGACCATCTGGTGATGTCCATGTGTAGAGTCATCTCTTGTCTTGTTGGAATAGGGTGTTTGCTATGACCAGTGCATTCTCTTAGCAGAAGTCTATTAGCCTTTGCCTGCTTCATTCTGTACTCTAAGGCCAAATTTGCCTGTTACTCCAGGTGTTTCTTGATTTCCTACTTTCACATTCCAGTCACCTATAATGAAAAGGACATCTTTTGGGGGTGTTAGTTCTAAAAGGTATTGTAGGTCTTCATAGAACCATTCAACTTCAGCTTCTTCAGCATTACTGGTTGGGCATAGATTCAGATTACTGTGATATTAAATAAAAATAGTGACAACATACAGCTTTGTCATACTCCTTTCCCAGTTTTAAACCAGTCCATTGTTCCATGCTTATTTAACTTCTATGCAGAGTACAACATGAGAAATGCTGGGCTGGAGGAAGTAGAAGCTGGTTCAACATTGCCAGAAAAAATTTCAATAACCTCCAACATGCAATTGATACCACCCTTATGGCAAAAAGTGAAGAACCAAAGAGCCTCTTAATGAAAGTGAAAGAGGAGAGTGAAAAACCTGGCTTAAAATTCAACATTCAGAAAACTAAGATTATGGCATCTAGTCCCATCACTTCATGGGAAATAGATGGGAAAACAATGGAAACAGTGTCAGACTTTATTTTGGGGGGCTCCAAAATCACTGCAGATGGTGACTGCAGCCATGAAATTAAAAGACGCTTACTCCTTGGAAAGAAAGTTATGACCAACCTAGATAGCATATTAAAAAGCAGAGACATTACTTTGCCAACAAAGGTCTGTCTAGTCAAGGCTATGGTTTTTCCTGTGGTCATGTATGGATGTGAGAGTTGGACTGTGAAGAAAGTTGAGCACAGAAGAATTGATGCTTTTGAACTGTGGTGTTGGAGAAGACTCTTGAGAGTCCCTTGGACTACAAGGAGATCCAACCAGTCCATCCTAAAGGAGATCAGTCCTGGGTGTTCATTGGAAGGACTGATGCTAAAGCTGAAACTCCAATACTTTGCCTACCTGATGTGAAAAGCTGACTCATTTGAAAAGACCCTGATGCCGGGAAAGATTGAGGGCAGGAGGAGAAGGGGATGACAGAGGATGAGATGGTTGGATGGCATCACCGACACAATGGACTTGGATTTGGGTGGACTCCGGGAGTTGGTGATGGGCAGGGAGGCCTGGCGTGGTGCGGTTCATGGAGTTGCAAAGAGCTGGACACGACTGAGCAACTGAACTGAACTGAACTGAATTGTTCCATGTCCAGTTCTCTTTCTTCTTGATCTGCTTACAGGTTTCTCAGGAGACAGGTATGATGGTCTGGTATTCCCATCTCTTTCAGAATTTTCCACAGTTTATTGTGATCCACTGAGTCAAAGCCTTTCAACATAGTTTATGAAGCAGATGTTTTTCCTGTAATTCCCTTGCTTTCTTTATGATCTGATGAATGTTGGCAATTTGATCTCTGGTTCCTCTGCCTTTTCTAAACCCAGTTTGTATAGCTGGAAATTCCCAGTTCACATACTGTTGAAATCTTGTTTGAAGGATTTTGCTCCTGCTGCTGCCAAGTCGCTTCAGTCATGTCCGAATCTGTGCAACCCGATAGACGGCAGCCCATCAGGCTCCCCCGTCCCTGGGATTCTCCAGGCAAGAACACTAGTGGGTGGCCATTTGCTTCTCCAATGCATGAACGTGAAAATTGAAAGTGAAGTCGCTCAGTTGTGTCCAACCCTTTGTGACACCATGGACTGCAGCCTACCAGGCTCCTCTGTCCATTGGATTTTTATTATAACCTATCAGCATGTAAAATGAGTGCATTTGTATGACAGCTTGAACATTCGTTGGGATTGGAATGAAAACTGATTTTCAGTCCTGTAGCCACTGCTGAGTTTTGCAAATTTACTGGCATATTACATGAACAGCATCATCTTTTAGGATTTGAAATAACTAACCTGGAATTCCATTACCTCCACTAACTTTGTTTGTAGTGATGCTTCCTAAGGTCCACTTGACTTCACTCTCCAGGATGTCTGGCTCAAGATGAGTGACCACACAGTCGTGACTATCCAGGTCATTAAGATCTTTCTGGTACAGTTTTTCTGTGTATTCTTGCCACCTCTTCCTAATCTCTTCTGTTTCTCTTAGGTCCTTAACATTTTTGTCCTTTGTCATTTAATCCCACATGGATTGAGATACACTTGGCAGTATAATATAGTTGAGGATGCCATTGTTCAGATTTTTGTCCTTATGCTTCAATTATCATTATGTAACTTCACTTTCTACGCCCGATGTAGCTGCAGTTGAAATCACAAAAAGAAGGCAATGGATTCTAAGAGCCAGTGCTTTTAAATTTAAAATATTACTCTCATTTTTCCATTATTAAAGACTGTGATACAGGGCTATTTCTATGGATAGTGAGGGATGGTGAATTCATGCTACACATTCCAACAACTGCTCATCTGGGGCCCACACAGCAGTGAGGATACTGTTTTTGCTATAGAGAATCTTCCTCAGACCCCTACAACCAAGGATTCCAAGTAGCCCAAAAACTAAAACCTAAAACCTAATCTGTACAAAAAGCTTAATAGTAAACCTGGTTCTCTCCATCTAGATATAGGACACTACCTGGGATGTTCAGAAGGTCATCTTGCTACAGTTATGTAGATCTCAACCCATTCAAAGAAAAATAAAAAGATAAAAGATCTCAATGAAGACATACTGTAAACAAGCAAACAAACAAGTAAACTACTCAAAAGCAATCTACAGATTCAATGCAACCCCTATCAAATTACCAATGGCATTTTTCAGAGAATTAGAACAAAGAAATCTGTATTTTGTATGGAAACACAAAATACCATGAATAGACAATGTAATTGTGAGAAAAACGAAGAAAAATGAAGCTAGGCGGAATCACGTGCCCTGTCTTCAGACTATACCACAAAGCTACAGTAATTGAAACAGTATTCTACTGGCACCAAAAACAGAAATATAGATCAATGGAATAGAACAGAAATTCCGGAGAAAAGCCCACGTACCTGTGTCACCTATGGCAAAGGAAGCAAGAATACACAATGGAGAAAAAACAGTTTCATTAATAACTTGTGCTGGGAAAACTGGACAGCTACATGTAAAAGAATAAAATCAGAACACTCCCTAAAATCATAAACAAAAGTAAACTCAAATAGATTACAGACATAAATGTAAGACCAGACACTAGAAGACTTTAAGATGAAAACATAGGGAGAACTCTCTCTGATATAAATTGCTGCAAGCTTTTTTACCCACCTCCTAGAGCAATAAAAATAAATAAAACACACACACAAAAAAAAAAGGGACTCAATTAAGCTTAAAAACTTTTGAACAGCAAAAAAAAAAACATAAAAAATACCAAAGACAACCCGTAGAATGGGAGAAATATTTCCAAATGTAGTGACTGACAAGTGATTACTCTCCAAAATATACAAAGAGTTCATGCAGTTCAATATCAAAAATAAATAAGTAAACAGTCTAATCAAAAAAAGGCAGAAGATTAAAACAAACATTCTCCAAAGAAGACATATCAATGGCCAAAAAGCACATGAAAAGATGGTCAACATCTCTAATTACTAGAAAAAGGCATATCAAAACTACAGTGAAAAAAAAAATTTTTTTTAAGTGAAAAACTACAGTGAAGTTTCTCCTCACACCAGTCAGAATGGGTTCAGGATGGGGAACACATGTATACCTGTGGCAGATTCATGTTGATGTATGGCAAAACCAACACAATATTGTAAAGTAATTAACTTCCAATTAAAATAAATAAATTTATATATTTTTTAAAAAGTCTACAACAATAAGTACTGAAGAGGATGTGGAGAAAAGGGAACCCTCCTGCACTGTTGGTGGGAATGTAAACTAATACAGCCACTATGGAGAACAATATGGAGGTTCCTTTAAAAAACTAAAAATAGAGCTACCATAAGATCCAGCAATCTCACTCCAGGGCATATATCCAGAGAAAACCATAATTTATAAGGATACATGGCACCCTAATATTCACTGCAGGACTATTTACAACAGCCAGGACATGGAAGCAACCTAAATGCTTGTCAACACAGCAATGGACAAGGAAGATACGGTACCATACATACAATGGAATGTTACCCAGCCATTAAAAAAAAGAAAAGGGCAAAATAATGCCATTGGCAGCAACATAGCTGGACCTAGAGATCTGCACACTGAGTGAAGCAAGTCTGAGAAAAATAGAATATGATATTGCTTACATATGGAATATAACAAAAGGCTACAAATGAACTTATCTACAAAACAGAAGTAGAGCAACAGGTGTAGAAAATAAACTTATGTTTACCAGGGGATAAGGGAGGGGAAGGATAAATTGGAAGAGTGGGACTGACACAGACATACTACTATATATAAAATATTAAAATAGATCATTAATAAGAAACTACTGTAAAGTACAGAGAACTCTGTATTGATCTATATGAGAAAAGAATGTAAAAAAGAGTGGGTGTGGATCACAATAAACTGTGGAAAATTCTAAAAGAGATGAGAATACCAGACCACCTGACCTGCCTCTTGAGAAATCTGTATGCAGGTCACAAAGCAACAGTTAGAACTGGATATGGAACAACAGACTGGTTCCAAATAGGAAAAGGAGTACGTCAAGGCTGTATATTGTCACCCTGCTTATTGAACTTATACGCAGAGTACATCATAAGAAACGCTGGACTGGAAGAAACAAAAGCTGGAATCAAGATTGCCAGGAGAAATATCAATAACCTCAGATATGCAGATGACACCACCCTTATGGCAGAAAGTGAAGAGGAACTAAAAAGCCTCTTGCTGAAAGTGTAAGAGGAGAGTGAAAAAGTTGGCTTAAAGCTCAACATTCAGAAAATGAAGATCATGGCATCTGGTCCCATCACTTCATGGGAAACAGATGGGGAAACAGTGGAAACAGTGTCAGACTTTATTTTTGGGGTCTCCAAAATCACTGCAGATGGTGACTGCAGCCATGAAATTAAAAGATGCTTACTCCTTGGAAGAAAAGTTATGACCAACCTAGATAGCATACTCAAAAGCAGAGAAATTACTTTGCTGACTAAGGTCCGTCTAGTCAAGGCTATGATTTTTCCTGTGGTCATGTATGGATGTGAGAGTTGGACTATGAAGAAGCCTGAGCACCGAAGAATTGATGCTTTTGAACTATGGTGTTGGAGAAGACTCTTGAGAGTCCTTTGGACAGCAAGGAGGTCCAACCAATCCATTCTGAAGGAGATCAGCCCTGGGATTTCTTTGGAAGTAATGATGCTAAAGCTGAAACTCCAGTACTTTGGCCACCTCATGCGAAGAGTTGACTCATTGGAAAAGACTTTGATGCTGGGAGGGATTGGGGGCAGGAGAAGAAGGGGACGACTGAGGATGAGATGGCTGGATGGCATCACGGACTCGATGGACGTGAGTCTGAGTGAACTCCGGGAGTTGGTGATGGACAGGGAGACCTGGCATGCTGCGATTCATGGGGTCGCAAAGAGTCGGACACGACTGAGCGGCTGAACTGAACTGATAGCAGATTTAATTTGCTGTACATCAGAAACTAAGACAACAGTGTAAATTAACTATACTCCAATAAAACTTAAAACAAAAATTAAAGAATGGCCCGAGTGAGCCAAAGCAGTGGCCTAAGACACCACATGTCTGCTGGAGCAGGCACGTCATACCTGGGTTTTGCTCCTAAAGATTCCGAAAGTGAAAATCAGAAATTCTTTTCTAAAGGACTATTCATTTGAAGTATTAATCAAAACACAAATTACTAAAAAAAAATACAGGCACCCCAATGTTTATGGAGTATGGAAAAAGAGTCTTTAAAAAAGTGGATATATGTGTAACAGATTCACTTGGCTATACACCTGAAGTCAACACAACGTCATAAATCAACTATATGCCAACCAAAAAAAATTTTTAATGATCTCAATAGGACCTACTGTAAATAAATAAGAGTTAAAAAAGATAAAAGTTCTCATCAAGACACACATTACTTCACATGGACACACTGTGGAGTCACATGATGCAGACACTTTAATACAACTCATTAGAACCAAAGAGTATATATTAGACAAGGTGAAAACAGTTTAATAACTACAAACAAAGATATAAAATGTAAACATACCACAAATATTCACATTTGTACTTACATTCCACCATAATCAGGGCTCCAAAGGCAACAACAGTGACAAAGATGGCACAGGTGACATCCAGATACACAGCGAGCCATCGGGACGTCGTCAAAAGCAGGAACCAAGCCTCTGGATTTGTGAATCATAACAAGTGTAATACATAAACAGGAAAACAATGTTAGCTGCTTTTCATGAGGGAGAGCATTTTCTTCAGTTAAGCTACAGAAGATTTTACACAAGGTAGAACAGCAAAGTTACACACCTGTAACTTCAAAGGAACCTGAAGATTCCAGAAAACTAGGTTCAACACAAAACAACATATGGGACATGCAGGAATCGGTCCAGGAAGCATGCTTTGAAAACTTCAACCCATGGGTTATCAAGAAAAATACCATCACAGGAAAGAAGATGGAAAAACATCTCATTGGTGTGTTCCCTGCAGTGCTGGGCCTCAACATGAAGATCCTCTTCTCAGAGAGTCAGCTGTTCCCAGCTCTGACAGCAGAGAGCATAGCTCCAGCACCTTCTGCCCTCTCTACAGGGCCTGAGGTGGTTATTCTTAGGAGCCAGTGTCCACACGACCATCAGCTAACAGGATCTGCATGTGGCTTTCAAATGCCATGTTATCTTCAAAATACACTAATGATTGGAAAGTTTGGCCAGGATTTTATAGACTTAGAGGAAATTCTGAATTTTCTACCTAGATGGAAAACAAACAAACTTCACTGATACAAAGCATAATCAAGTGGGTAGCAAATCAGGAACTTATTTTCCTCAATACTTCTACTACCTTCAATGTCTGCTCTCGAAAGAATCGGCAAAGCACACCCTGAGGGGCAAGAACAGCCACCACCTGGTTCTGAAAATAAAATTTTATTGGAATACAGCCATTGACTAATGTATGATCTTTGCCTGTCTCTGTGCTACAATAGCAAAGATGAGTAGTTACAATAGAGACAGCACACAAAGCCTACAGTATTTTCTATCTGGACCTTTGAAAAAAGAAAAGTTTACTGACTCCTGCCTTAAAGAGACAGACGTCCACAGGGCACAGTGATGGAAGGACAATGCAGGCTAGTCAGGGGAGAAAAGCAGGGCTGTGAAGGGGGGAAGAGGGGAACATAGAGGAGATGCTGAGAGGGAGGGGTGGGGGAGACAGGTGTTCAGAGGGCCACGTGGGCTGACACACAGAGAGGTGCTGGCCAGCCAGGCCACCTGAATGGGAGTCAGCCTCAGAAGGCAGCACATCCCATCCTTAGCAGTCATCTCCAGAAACGTACAGACCTGAGTGCAAATCCTGGTGTGCATCAAACAGCTCCTGAAACTTCTTTTTTGCTTTGTATGCCCGGATGGTCCAGAGTCCCTGGAGAGAAGATGATAGGTGGGAAAACACCAGGCTCCGAGCTGGGGAAGCAGAGACAGACACACGACAGAGAAAGTCAGGGAGGCTGGATGAGAGGAAACCAACTGCCTCCCAGGCTCTGTGGTCACATGTCCTGCCAAAGGAAATCCTCCACGTGACCCTCAAACTCCTGCTCACACCAAGCTTCACTTTAATGATCTGGGAATGAGAGATTCTCTTTGAAACTATCTTTGATCAAATTCAAAATCCCAGCTAGATTTAGATAAAGAAGTTCTTTACTGGTTCTTTCATCAAGGTCCTCTCAAATATTCCTCCCTCCATATTCTTCTGGCATCTTTCCAGATGGACATTGCTCACAATTTTTTTAAAGTATATTGAAGTATATTTGATTTATAATAATCTGCTAGTTTCAGGTATGTAGTATAGTCATTCACTTCTTTTCTCTGATTATATTCCATTATAGGTGATTACAAGATACTGAATAAAATTCTCTGTGCTTTACACTTAATCCTTGTTATCTATTTGATGTATTAATAGTAGTTTGTCTATTAATCCCATATTTCTAATTTGCTCCTCACTCTTTCCCAATGCCCTTTGGTAACCACAAGTTTGTTTTTTATGCCTCTGAGTCTATTTCTAGTTTGTGTATAGATTCATTTGTATTATTTTTAGATTCCATGTATAAGTGATAACATATGTGTCTCTCTCTGACTTATTTTACTAATAATAATATTCCCTAAGTCCATCAGTGTTGCTGCAAATGGTAATATTTCATTCTTTTTCATGGGTGAGTAATTACTGTTCACTAATTTTTGAATCAGTAGCATTTTAAAATTTAATTCCTCATTAGAGTCCTCACCACACTGAACTTTGGTAAGCTACCTGTGTTTTGTTCCATCTTAGATGAGTAACCTAAGGGCTGGGATAGAGTCAGTACATGCCCCACCCTGGACCAGAGCCAGACCCAAGACAGGGTGAGACGAGTAAGGGAGGGGACAGTCTGCCGCCTCCCACGTCCTGGGCCTCTCCCTGCACCTGTGCCAGGAGCCTCTGTGTGGGTCACGGAGCACCTGGCACTGCACTGCCCTTGTGCCCAGAGGACCCGACAGATGAAGAGCCTTTGAATGGTCTTGACTTCTGCCCTGGGAACCTGATAGATGTTTTTATATCTGCATGCTGAACACCTGTCCTGTTGTTTGGAGGGCACTGTGGCACATGACACTGACATCACCCTATTAGAATCTGACAGCGGCCTCAGTGTCCATCTTTTGAGTGACTTCATGTGGTTTGGGGCCTGATGTCACATGACTGCCCATTCATTTCCTGCCATCTTCTCTAAGAGCACACTGACCATGAGCACCAGGGTCAGGCTCTTGCCTGTCAGGGAACAGCTGGGCTGCAGGCTGCCAGGCAGGAAGGACCCTTACATTTCTCATTCCCCACCATGAAAAAGGATGTAACTTGCTATTGCCAGAGGCACACAGTGAGCCTCTGACCTCTGTCTGGGATGAGTGATAACTTGTGCTGTATCAGCAGGAAATAGTGACATCACTTTGTTACCTGTGTGTATCCTAGAGAAGATCTGTTAGTACAACTAGGTTGTTTATGGGAAGTTAGTAATGCATCTTACATGAGGCTACATAGATTTTATAAAATGATGGGGGAAAGAATCCAGGGGAAACTCCAGACTAATTTCAGGTCCTCACTCCTTAGTCCAGTATCTGAATGCCTGTCTGGTGACAGTTCAGTCAGTACAGACGTGCACCTGGGCACTGCACGTTTGGAGGAGTTGAGGTACAAACAAGTAAAAACACAGAACCTGCTCTTGTGTTTAGTGTCCCCATTTCTATAAAGAAGGAAGGAGCAGGGGTGGTCCTAAGATGGCAGAGGAATAGGAAGGGGAGACCACTTTCTCCCCCACAAATTCATCAAAAGATCCTTTGAATGCTGTACAAATTCCACAAAACAACTTCTGAATGCTGGCGGAGGACAGGCACCCAGAAAGGCAGCCCATTCTCTTTGAAAGGTGGTCACCTCTATCTCCTCCCTCCCTCTTCTCTTCTCTGCCTAACTCTGTGGATCTCTTTGATGTTCCAGGCTGTAGAGAACACTTAGGGAACTGATTACTGGTTAGATGGTTTCTCTTCTTTTGACTCCCCCTCTTCTCCTCCTGGTCACCTCTATCTCCCTCCTCCTTCTTCTCTTCTCCATGTAACTCTGTGACTCTCTCTGGGTGTCCCTCACCATGGAGAATCTTTTCACCATTAACCTAGATGTTTTATCATTGGTGCTGTATGGATGGAAAAGTCTTGAGGCTACTGTAAGAATAACTGAAAGCCAGAGGCAGGAGGCTTAAATCCAAAACCTGAGAACACCAGAAAACTCCTGACTCCATGGAACATTCATCAACAAGACCTCATCCAAAAGCCTCCATACCTACACTGAAACCAAGCTCCACCCAAGAGCCAACAAGTTTCAAAGCAAGACATACATACCAAGGTAATTCTCCAACAATGTAGGAACATAATCCCAAGCATTAAAATACACGTGGCCAAAAGTCACACTAAACCCATGCTGCTGCTGCTGCTGCTAAGTCGCCCATAGACACCTCAAAATTCACTACTGGACAGTTCATTGCACTCCAGAGAGAAGAGATCCAGCTTCACCCACCAGAATACTGATGCAAGCTTCCCTAAGCAGGAAACCTTGACAAGCCACTCGTCCAACCCCACCCACAGGGAGGAACCGTCACAATAAAGAGGAACCACAAACTTCCAGCATACAGAAAGGCCACCCCAAACACAGCAATCTAAACAAGATGAAAAGGCAGAGAAATACTCAGCAGGTAAAGGAACATGATAAATGCCCACCAAACCAAACAAAAGAGGAGGAAATAGAGAGTTTACCTAAAAATGAATTCAGAATAATGATCTGAATGACCAGTAAAAGTGATCCAAAATCTTGAAAATAAAATGGAGTTACAGATAAATAGTCTGGAGACAAGGACTGAGAAAATGCAAGAAAATTTTAACAAGGACTTAAAAGAAATAAAAAAGAGTAAATCAATAATGAATAATGCAATAACTGAGACCAAAGCACCCTAGAGGGAACCAACAGTAGAATAACTGAGGCAGAAAACAAGATAAATGAGGTGGAGGAGAGAATGGTAGAAATAAATGAGGCAGAGAGGAAAAAAGAAAAAAGAATTAAAAGAAATGAGGACAACATCAGAGACCTCTGGGACAATGTTAAACACCCCAACATTCGAATTATAGGAGTCCCAGAAGAAGAAGACAAAAAGAAAGGCCATGAAAAAATGCTTTAGGAGACAATAGTTGAAAACTTCCCTAAAATGGAGAAGGAAATAGTCACCAAAGTTCAAGAAACCCAGAGAGTCCCAAACAAGATAAAACCAAGGCAAAACACCCCAAGACACATATTAATCAAATTAACAAACATCAAACACAAAGAACAAATATTAAAAGCAGCAAGGGAAAAACAAAAAATAATACACAAGGGGATTCCCATAAGGATAACAGCTGATTTTTTAATAGAAACTCCCCAGGCCAGAAGGGAATGACAGGACATACTTAAAGTGATGAAAGAGAAAAGCCTACAACCCAGATTACTATACCCAGAAAGGATCTCATTCAAATATGAAGGAGAAATCAAAAGCTTTACAGACATGCAAAAGCTGAGAGAATTCAGCACTGCCAAACGAGCTCTTCAACAAATGCTAAAGGATTTTCTCTAGACAGAAAACACAGAAAAGGTTTATAAACTCAAACCCAAAACAACAAAGTAAATGGCAACAGGATCATACCTATCAATAATTACCTTAAATGTAAATGGGATGAATGCCCCAACCAAAAGACAAAGTCTGGCAGAATGGATACAAAAACAAGACCCCTATATATGCTGTTTACAAGAGACCCACCTCAAAACAAGGGACACATACTGGCTGAAAGTGAAGGGCTGGAAAAATATATTTCATGCAAATGGGGATCAAAAGAAAGCAGGAGTAGCAATACTCATATCAGATAAAATAGACTTTGAAATAAAGGCTGTGAAAAGAGACAAAGAAGGACACTACGTAATGATCAAGGATCAATCCAAGAATAAAGCATAACAATTATAAATATATATGCACCCAACTAGGAGCACTGTGGAGAAGGCAATGGCACCCAACTCCAGTACTCTTGCCTGGAAAATCCCATGGACAGAGAAGCCTGGCAGGCTGCAGTCCATGAGGTCACTAACAGTCGGACACGACTGAGCAACTTCACTTTGGCTTTTCACTTTCATGCATTGGAGAAGGAAATGGCAACCCACTCCAGTGTTCTTGCCTGGAGGATCCCAGGGTGGGCTGCCGTCTGTGGGGTTGCACAGACTTGGACATGACTGAAGTGACTTAGCAGCTGCAAGAGCACAGCAATAAGTAAGGCAAATGCCAACAAGTATGAAAGGGGAAATTAACGGTAACACAACAGTCAGAGACTTTAATAAACCAGTCACACTTATGGATAGATCAACTAAACAGAAAATTAGCAAGCAAACACAAACTTTAAATGATACAATGGACCAGTTAGACATCATTGATATCTATAGGACATTTCACCCCAAAACAATGAACTTCATCTTTTTCTCAAGTGCACACGGACCCTTCTCCAGGATAGATCACACCCTGGGCCATAAATCTATCCTTGGTAAATTCAAAAAAAATGAAATCATTCCAAGCATCTTTTCTGACCACAATGCAAAAGATTAGATCTCAGTTACAGGAGAAAAACTATTTAAAATTCCAACATATGGAGGCTGAACAACACGGTGCTGAATAGCCAACAAATCACAGAAGAAATCAAAAAAGAAATCAAAATGCCCATAGAAACAAATCAAAATGAAAACACAACAACCCAAAACCTATATGATTCAGTAAAAGTAGTGCTAAGGGGAAGGTTCATAGCAATACAAGTTTACCTCAAGAAATAAGAGAAAAATCAAATAAATAACCTAACTCTACACCTAAAGCAACTAGAAAAAGAAGAAATGAAGAACCCCAGGGTTAGTAGAAGGAAAGGAATCATAAAAAAAAAAAAAAAATAGGGCAGAAATTAATGAAAAAGAAACAAAGGAGACTATAGCAAAAATCAACAAAACTAAAAGCTGCTTCTCTGAGAGGATAAATAAAATAGACAAACCATTAGCCAGACTCATCAAGAAAAACAGGGGAAAGAATCAAATCAACAAAATTAGAAATGAAAATGGAGAGATCATGACAGACAACACAGAAATACAAAGGATCATAAGAGACTACTATCAGCAACTATATGACAATAAAATGGGCAACTTAGGAGAAATGGATAAATTCTTAGAAAAGTATAACTTTCCAAAACTGAACCAGGAGGAAATAGAAAATCTTAACAGACCCATCACAAGCATGGAAATGGAAACTGTAATCAGAAATCTCCAACAAACAAAAGCCCAGGACTTCACAGGTGAACTCTAACAAAAATTTAGAGAACAGCTAATACCTATTCTACTCAAACTCTTCCAGAAAATTGAAGAGGAAGATAAACATCCAAACTCATTCTATGAGGCTGCCATCACCCTAATACCAAAACCAGACAAAGATGCCACAAAAAGAGAAAACTACAGGCGAATATCACTGACGAACATAGATGCAAAAATCCTCAACAAAATTCTAGCAAACAGAATCCAACAGCATATTAAAAAAATCACACATCATGACCAAGTGGGCTTTATCCCAGGGTTGCAAGGATTCTTCAATATTCACAAATTAATCAATCAATGTGATATACCACATTAACAAATTGAAAGATAAAAACCATATGATTATCTCAGTAGATACAGAGAGAGCCTTTGACAAAACTCAACACTCATTTATACTAAAAATCCTCCAGAAAGCAGGCATAGAAGGAACATACCTCAACATAATAAAAGCTATATATGACAAACCCACAGCAAACATTATCCTCAATGATGAAAAATTGAAAGCATTTACCCTAAAATCAGGAATAAGACAAGGGTGCCCACTCTCACCACTACTATTCAACATAGTTTTGGAAGTTTTAGCCACAATACTCAGAGAAGAAAAAGAAATAAAAGGAATCCAGATTGGAAAAGGAGACGTAAAACTCTCACTGTTTGCAGATGACATGTTCCTATGCATAGAAAACCCTAAAAACACCACCAGAAAATTACTAGAGCTAATCAATGAATATAGTAGAGTTGCAGAATATAAAATCAACACACAGAAATTCCTTGCATTCCAATACAATAACAATGAGAAAAACAGAGAAATAAAGGAAACAATTCCATTCACCATTGCAATGAAAAGAATAAAATGCTTAGGAACAAATCTACATAAAGAGACAAAAGACTTGAATATAGAAAACTATAAAACACTGATGAAAGAGATTAAAGATGACACAAATAGAGGGAGAAATATACCATGTTCATGGATCAGAAGAATCAATATAGTGAAAATGAGTATAGTACTCAAAGCCATCTATAGATTCAATGCAATCCCTATCAAGCTAACAACAGTATTTTCCAGAGAACTACAACAAATAATTTCACAATTTATATGGAAATACAAAAAACCTCGATAGTCAAAGCAATCTTTTTTTTTTATTTATTTTTACTTTATTTTACTTTACAATACTGTATTGGTTTGGCCATACATTGACATGAATCCACTAAGGAAAGAAGAATGGAACTGGAGGAATCAACCTGCCTGACTTCAGGCTCTACTACAAAGCTACAGTCATCAAGACAGTATGGCACTGGCACAAAGTACTATAGATCAATGGAACAAAATAGAAAGCCCAGAGATAAACCCATGCACTTCTGGATAACTTATCTTTGACAAAGGAGGCAAGAATACACAATGGAGAAAAGACGATCTCTTTAACAAGTGGTGCTGGGAAAACTGGTCAACCACTTGTAAAAGAATGAAACTAGAACACTAATACCATACACAAAAATAAACTCAAAATGGATTAAAGATCTAAATGTAAGACCAGAAACTATAACACTCCTATAGGAAAACATAGGCAAAACACTCTATGACATAAATCACAGCAGGATCCTCTATGACCCACCTCCCAGAGTAATGGAAATAAAAGCAAAAATAAACAAATGGGACCCAATTAAAATTAAAAGCTTTTGCACAACAAAGGAAACTATAAGTAAGGTGAAAAGACAGCCTTCAGAATGGGAGAAAATAATATCAAATGAAGCAACTGACAAAGAATTAATCTAAAAATTATACAAGCAACTCCTGCAGCTCAACTCCAGAAAAATAAACGACCCAATCAAAAAATGGGCCAAAGAACTAAACAGACATTTCTCCAAAGAAAACATACTGATGGCTACCAGACACATGAAAAGACTCTCAACATCACTCACTATCAGAGAAATGCAAATCAAAAGCACAACAAGGTACCATCTCATTCCAGTCAGAATGGCTGCTATCCAAAAGTCTACAAACAATAAATGCTGGAGAGGGTGCAGAGAAAAGGGAACCCTCTTACACTGTGGGTGGGAATACAAACTAGTATAGTCACTATGAAGAACAGTGTGGAGATTCCTTTAAAAACTTCAAATAGAACTGCCATATGACTCAGCAATCCCACTGCTAGGAATACATACTGAGGAAATCAGAATTGAAAGAGACACGTGTACCCCAATGTTCACTGCAGCACTGTTTACAATAGCTAGGACATGGAAGCAACCTATATGTCCATCGGTGGATGAATGGATAAGAAAGTGTGGTACATATACAAAATGGAATATTACTCAGCTATTAAAAAGAATACATTTGAATCAGTTCTAATGAGGTGGATGAAACTGGAGCCTGTTATACAGAGTGGAATAAGCCAGGAAGAAAAACACCAATACAGTATATTAATGCATATATGTGGAATTAAGAAAGATGGTTACAATGATCCTATATGCGAGACAACAAAAGAGATACAGATGTAAAGAACAGACTTTGGACTCTGTGGGAGAAGGCGAGGGTGGGATGATTTGAGAGAATAGTATTGAAATGTGTATATTACCATATGTGAAACAGATCGCCAGTCCACGTTCAATGCATGAGACAGGGTGCTCACGTCCAGTGTACTGGGATGACCCTGAGGGATGGGATGGGGAAGGAGGTGGGAGGGGGGTTCAGGATGGGGAGCACATGTATACCCTTGGCTGATTCATGTCAATGTATGACAAAAAACACTACAGTATTGTAAAGAAATTAGCCTCCAATTAAAATAAATTAATTAATTTAAAAAAAAAAAGATGGAAGGAAGGAGCTGGCTTCCTCTCGTAAGTCACTGGGGCTCAGAGAGGGTGGAAAGCCCTGGGCTAGGGGAGGACAGCCTGGGCTAGGGGCCAGGTGACCATCCATTCAGCCCTGAGTGGGACTCTTTCCTGCCTGGGACATCTCACCAGGAACCTAACTGTTAGGGACCGTCAGCTGTAATATTGCTTTAAGGAAAAACCCTTCTCTGAACAGTGACACATTCTAACCTTTCCCCTTTTTACTTCATTTAGGCACAGAGTTGAAAGTGATTCAGTGATGCTTTTGATCATCCAGTTGGGTACCTGTGATCTCATTTCAGCATCCACACTGCTCTCTCTCTTCACTCTATTGAGTAACTTTTTAGCTGCCTATAACTTTGTGTTGTAAGAGCAACATAAACTCAGATTGAGCTCAAGCTCCAAATAAGAAATTCTGGGAGATCTGTTCAGGTCTTTTCTGCATCCCTACAGATGTCCCAACCACCCCCAGAACTCAGCCAGGCTGGACACTGGGTGCTCACAGGGATGATACAGGTGAATTCTGGGGCCCATCACCCTGTCAGGAGGATCTGAAAACCCAGCTCCAGAAAGTGGAGAAAACTCACTAGAACCAGGCTCCCATTTCCACTCCACAGAGAGCGACATCAACACTGTTCATCACAGACAGGGCTTCCGAGCAGGAAGCAGACGTGGAGGTTCCCCCAGGGAGAGTCCTGGAGTGAACTCTTCAGTGTGGCCTCCCTCATCTGCTTCCCTGTCAGGAGATCAAAGTGCAGCTGATTCTCTCCAGCAGGGATGGAAGGTGGGGTCAACTTTAGAAGTCAGGTATTATCTCAGCCTGGAAAACCAGGGAACCCAAACACCCCATCACCTACTTCACCTCAAAGCCAAGAGTTATAGGCCAAGGGAATCTGGACCCATGAAAATCTATCCTGTTTCTTTCAAATCTCACTTAGGGCTAAGCAGAATGCCAGCATGAGTGAACTGGAAGGTCTGCCAAAGAGTTAAGTAGTACAGCGGGAGAGGGGATGTCAAGGCTCTGTTGTTATATTGCCCAAAGTAGCATCTTTTTGCCACAAGCACTGAGCTCGCTATCCTGAAGCAGACTATGTCACAGCCATAGCATCAGCCCACAGTCACAGACGTGTAAACCTATAGTTCACAGGACTGACAGCTGTGTTTCCCATAACCCTGAGGACATTTGGGGACACACCCCACAAGTGTGGGGTGCAGATCTTCCTTGGAAGGGGGACCCTCGGGCTGATAGCCCTGATGCAGGTTATTATTCAAGCTATGTGAGACCTGCTAGTTGTGAATAAGTTCTCAATTGCCTCTTATTCAAGGTTCTAATGCCTTTGGTAGTGGCCAGCAGGCATTTTACAAGAATCTACTCAAGAAATCCTCTTGAGATCCCCAGAGACTAAGGGATTAAGAGCACTGACTGCCCAGTTATTAACTATATTAACCCACCTAACTGATAGACCTGGGCATGAGACCCACACTATCTTATTCCCAAGGTTGTGCTTTTAATCACAGCTGCAGTGTCTCAGAGGGAGAATAATCAAGGTTAAGGATGCCTGTGTGTGATGATGTGCATTTTTCTCCAGACTTTGTTATTTGTGTTCAGAAAACCACCAAATCTTACTCAGCTAATATCCAACAGTCTTAGCATTATTGCATATTTTAATAAGATATGCAATGTCTTATTAATCTTAATAATCACCTTGTGCTCAGTCGCTTCTGTCATGTCCAGCTCTTTGCAATGCCATGGACTGTAGCCCACCAGGCTCCTCTGTCCATGGAATTCTCCAGGGAAGAATACCTAGATCTTCCCAACCCAGGGATCGAACCCACATCTCTGACATCCCCTGCATTTACCACTAGCTCCACCTGGGAAGCCCCATTAATTACCTTATGTTGAACAAAGTCCCTGGGAATCTGGCATGAGAACCCCTTAAAATAGCAGACTTGATGATCCATGGTATTAGGATCCATGTATTAGGATCCATGAACCTAATACGCCTGACACATGTGCTAACTCTCCACTAACAATGGCCATGGCAGACACTGCTAGTTGATCCCAGCATCTTTCAGATAGAACTTGGATATGGCTTCATCATTGAGGCATTGGCAAATGCAAAAAGTTGACTAGAGAAAGGAAAGCAAATGCCATCCTGGTTTTATCTACTTGTCCATGATTGACCATTGCTATGCTCACTTTTCCAAAACTGTGCCCCCAAAGTCCCATAATAATCAGATGCCAATATGTCATCAAATAAAAATGTCAGCATAAGTTTCCAGGGGCAGTTAGGCCATAGCACCTGAAAATAAATGTCAGGACATCAGTAGTCCTTGGAACACATCTGAAACCTACTTCATATGAAGCAGGCTTATGCCTTCTGGGCACACCAGTCAGGTGTCCTTCCTTTTGTTGGTGGCTACAGCAGTGACCTTTAAGATACACTCTTGCTTTCTCAGTTGCTCAATCATGTCTGACTCTTTGAGACCCCATGGACTGTAGTCTGCCACACTCCTCTGTCCCTCGGATTATCCAGGCAAGAATACTGGAGTGGATTGCCCTGTCCTCCTCCAGGGGATCTTCCCAACTCAGGGATTGAACCTGTCTCCTGTGTGTCCTACATTGACAGGTGGATTCTTTATCAATGAGACAACTGGGAAGCCCTAAGATACACTCTTAGTTACTATTTAGAGGAAGCAGCAGTGTTATTATTTACAGCACAGACCTACCCTACAGGTCGGTAGGTGCCCAATATGCTATTGGAGAAGAGCAGAGAAATATCTCCAGAACGAATGAAGAGGCTAAGCAAAAGCAGAGACAATGCCTAGTTGTAGATGTGTCTGGTGGTGAGAAAAAGTCCGATGATGTAAAGAGCAACATTGCATAGGAACCTAGAATGTTGGGTCCATTAATCAAGGTACATTGGAAGTGGTCAAATAGGTGATGGATGGCAAGAATGAACATTGGCATTTTTAGAATCAATGAACTAAAATGGATGGGAATGGGAGAATTTAATTAAATGACCATTATATCTACTACTGTGGGAAAGAATCTATTAGAAGAAATGGAGTCAAAGCCACAGTCATTAAGACAGTATGGTAGTGGCACAAAGACAGAAATATAGATCAATGGAACAAAATAGAAAGCCCAGAGATAAACCCCATGCACCTATGGACACCTTATCTTCAACAGAGGAAGCAAGAATATACAATGGAGTAAAGACAATCTCTTTAAAAGTGGTGCTGGGAAAACTGGTCAACCACTTGTAACAGAATGAAACTAGATCACTTTCTAACACCACACACAAAAATAAACTCAAAATGGATTAAAGATCTAAACATAAGACCAGAAACTATAAAACTCCTAGAGGAGAACATAGGCAAAACACTCTCCGACATAAATCACAGCAGGATCCTCTATGATCCACCTCCCAGAATACTGGAAATAAAAGCAAAAATAAACAAATGGGATCTAATTAAAATTAAAAGCTTCTGAACAACAAAGGAAACTATAAGCAAGGTGAAAAGACAGCCTTTGGAATGGGAGAAAACAGTAGCAAATGAAGCAACTGACAAACAACTAATCTCAAAAATATACAAGCAACTTATGCAGCTCAACTCCAGAAAAATAAACCATCCAATCAAAAAGTGGGCCAAAGAACTAAATAGACATTTCTCCAAAGAAGACATACGGATGGCTAACAAACACATGAAAAGATGCTCAACATCACTCATTATCAGAGAAATGCAAATCAAGACCACAATGAGGTACCATTTCACACCAGTCAGAATGACTGTGATCCAAAAGCCTACAAGCAATAAATGCTGGAGAGGGTGTGGAGAAAAGGGAATCCTCTTACATTGTTGGTGGGAATGCAAACTAGTACAGCCACTATGGAAAACAGTATGGAGATTCCTTAAAAAATTGCAAATAGAACTGCCTTATGACCCAGCAATCCCACTGCTGGGCATACACACCGAGGAAACCAGAATTGAAAGAGACACATGTACCCCAATGTTCATTGCAGCACTGTTGATAATAGCCAGGACATGGAAACAATGTAGATGTCCATCAGCAGATGAATGGATAAGAAAGCTGTGGTACATATACACAATGGAGTATTACTCAGCTGTTAAAAAGAATACATTTGAATCAGTTCTAATGAGATGGATGAAACTGGAGCCGATTATACAGAGTGAAGTAATCCAGAAAGAAAAACACCAATACAGTATACTGACACATATATATGGAATTTAGAAAGATGGTAATGATGACCCTGTATGCAAGACAGCAAAAGAGACACAGATGTATAGAACGGACTTTTGGACTCTGAGGGAGAGGGAGAGGGTGGGATGATTTGGGAGAATGGCATTGAAGAAACGAAGTGCCAGTCTATGTTCGATACAGGATACAGGATGCTTGGGGCTGGTGCATGGGGATGATCCAGAGAGATGATATGGGGTGGTAGGTGGGAGGGGGATTCAGGATTGGGAGCTCGTATACACCCGTGGTGGATTCATGTCAATGTATGGGAAAACCAATACAGTATTGTAAAGTAAAATAAAGTAAAAATAAAATTAAAAAAAATAAAATTTAAAATAAATAAATAAATAAAACATATTTTAGCAAATTTCCAGCACTTGGGCATATCAAGAAAAAAGTACCACAGAATGGTGAAAGTGGAAAATATCCCATCCTTTACATAAACTATATCAGTAAAAAATAAAAAAAAAAGAAATGGAGTAGCACTCATAGTCAACAAGAGTCCAAAATGCAGTACTTGAATGCAATCTCAAAAATAAGAGAATGATCTCCATTCATTTCCAAAGCAAACCATTCAATATCATGATAATCCAAACTTAAGCCCCAACCACTAATGCCAAGGAAGCTGAAGTTGAATGGCTCTATGAAGACCTACAACACACTCTAGAATTAACACACACACACACACACACACACACACACACACACACACACAAAGTCATTTTCATCATAGGGGACTGGAATGTAAAAGTAGGAAGTCAAGAGATACCTGGACTAACAGTTTGACCTTGGAGTACAAAATGAAACAGAGCAAAGGCTAACAGAGTTTTGCTAAGAGAACACACTGGTCATAGCAAACACCCTCTTCCAACAACACAAGTGAAGACTATACATAGACATCACAAGATGATCAACACTGAAATAAGACTGATTATATTATTGGCAGCCAAAGATGCAGAAGCTCTATACAGTGAGCAAAAACAAGACTGGGAGTTGACTGTGGCTCAGATCATGAACTCCTTATTGCAAAAATCACACTTAAATTGAAGAAAGTAGGGAAAACCACTAGACCATTCAGGTATAACCTAAATCAACCTAAATCAAATCCCTTATGATTATACAGCAGAAGGGAGAAATATATTCAAGGGATTAGATCAGATAGACAGAGTGCCTGAAGAACTATAGACAGAGGTTTGTGACGTTATACAGGAGGTGGTGATCAAAACTATCCCTGAGAAAAAGAGATGTGAAAAAACAAAGTGGTTGTCTGAGGAGGCCTTACAAATATCTGAGAAAAGAAGAGAATCTAAAGGCAAAGGAGAAAATGAAAGATATACCCATTTCAATGCAGAGTTCTAAAGAATGTCAAGGTGAGATAAGAAAGCCTTCCTCAGTAATCAATGCAAAGAAATAGAGGAAAACAACAGATAAGAAAGACTAGAGATTTCTTCAAGAAAATTAGAGATCACAAAGGAACAGTTCATGTAAAGTTGGGCACAATAAAGGACAGAAATGGTATGAACCTAACAGAAGAAGAATACATTAGGAAGAGGGGGCAAAAATACACAGAAGAACTATACAAAAAGATATTAATGACTTGGATAACCACTATGGTGTGATCAAAAACCTAGAGCCAGACATCCTGGAATATGAAGTCAAGTGGGACTTATGAAACGTCACTACAAACAAACCTTGTGCAGGTAATGGAATTCCAGTTGAGCTATTTCAAATCCTAAAAGATGATGCTATATAAGTGCTGCACTCAATATGCCAGCAATTTGGAAAACTCAGCAGTGACCACAGGACTGGAAAAGGTCAGTTTTCATTCCAATCCCAAAGAAAGGCAATGCCAAAGAACGCTGCCACAAAATTGGACTAATCTCACACACTGGAAAAGTAATGCTCAAAATTCTCCAAGCCAGGCTTCAACAGTACGTGAACCATGAACTTCCAGATGTTCAAGATGGATTTAGAAAACGTAGAGGAACCAGAGATCAAATTGCCAACATACACTGGATCATCAAAAAAGCAAGAGAGTTCCAGAAAAAATATCTATTTTTGCTTTATTGACTATGCCAAAGCCTTTGACTGTGTGGATCACAATAAACTGTGGGAAACTCTGAAAGAGATGGGAATACCAGACAACCTTACCTGCCTCTTGAGAAATCTGTATGCAGTTCAGGAAGCAACAGTTAGAACTGGACATGGAACAACAGACTGGTTCCAAATAGGGAAAGGAGTACATCAAGGCTGTATATTGTCACCCTGCTTATTTAACTTACAGGCAGAGTACATCATGAGAAACGCTGGGCTGGATGAAGCACAAGCTGGAGTCAAGATTGCCAGGAGAAATATCAATAACCTCAGATATGCAGATGACACCACCCTTATGGCAGAAAGTGAAGAACTAAAGAGCCTCTTGATGAAAGTGAAAGAGGAGAGTGAAAAAGTTGGCTTAAAGCTCAACATTCAGAAAACAAAGATCATGGCATCCAGTCCCATAACTTTCATAAAAGCAGTGGAAACAGTGGCTGATTTTATTTTTCTGGGCTCCAAAATCACTGCAGATGGTGACTGCAGCCATGAAATTAAAAGATGCTTGCTCTTTGGAAGAAAAGCTATGACCAGCTTAGACAGCATATTAAAAAATAGAGACCGCCGGGGTCCAGCCCCGGTGGGTCCAGGGTAATTCAAAGTGGGGACGGAGTCATTGTCCTAGGAAAAAACTTATTTAATTACAGATATATAGAGAGATTGGAAACGGATAGTGTAGTAGGAAATACTAGTGGAGAAAAAGAGGCTGAATAACTTGGTTTACGTGAGATACCAATAAAATTCCAAGACAAGGAATTTGCACCATCTACGTTGGGCCACTGGCACCACTTGAATATCGGAAGGTCCCCCTCCTTGGGCTCCTTCTCACGTGGAACTTAAAAGCAGGGGCAAGTAAGTAGACATGGCGAGCACCCACGCTCCAGATGGGAATTCAGCCAGAAAAACGTGGAGTGAGAAAGAACGACACGGGGGAACAAGCCTTTCCAGAAACTGATCCGATTTCTTTATTTTTTAGGTTTGCTTATATTACCTTTGTTACACATAGAGACAAATGGAAATTTTAAAGTCACGCGGGGGTCAGCAGTTCTGACCTTTATCAAAATCAGGTGCTTCATATAAATGTATAAAAGAAAAAGGTCTTAGGGGTTTTACATCACCTTCTGGCCATGAGGCCTGCAGACATTTTATGATCCCTTCTTTCAGATAACCAAAAAACTTATTTTTTCCAAGGGTGTTTTTTCTTAAACCAGGCACCACCCTCTGAAGGTACCAGATAAAGTTGCATTCCTATAGGGTGAGGGTGTAGTGGTTACAGCTAAGAAAGGAGTTTATTTAACCTAAGGTTAACATGATTAATCTTAAAGGTTAATACTTATTTCTCCTATATGCTAGTTATATTCCTTATCAGTTCAATTCAGTCGCTCAGTTGTGTCTGACTCTTTGCGACCCCATGAATCGCAGCACGCCAGGCCTCCCTGTTCATCACCATCTCCCAGAGTTCACTCAGACTCACGTCCATCGAGTCCGTGATGCCATCCAGCCATCTCATCCTCAGTCGTCCCCTTCTCCTCCTGCCCCCAACCCCTCACAGCATCAGAGTATTTTCCAATGAGTCAAGTCTTTGCATGAGGTGGACAAAGTACTGGAGTTTCAGCTTTAGCATCATTCCTTCCAAAGAAATCCCAGGGCTGATCTCCTTCAGAATGGACTGGTTGGATCTCCTTGCAGTCCAAGGGACTCTCAAGAGTCTTCTTCAACACCACAGTTCAAAATTCTTTGGCACTCAGCCTTCTTCACAGTCCAACTCTCACATCCATACATGACCACAGGAAAAATCATAGCCTTGACTAGACGGACCTCAGTCAGCAAAGTAATGTCTCTGCTTTTCAATATGCTATCTAGGTTGGTCATAACTTTTCTTCCAAGGAGTAAGCGTCTTTTAATTTCATGGCTGCAGTCACCATCTGCAGTGATTCTGGAGCCCCAAAAAATAAAGTTTGACAGTGTTTCCACTGTTTCCCCATCTATTTGCCATGAAGTGATGGGACCGGATGCCATGATCTTTGTTTTCTGAATGTTGAGCTTTAAGCCAACTTTTTCACTCTCCTCTTTCACTTTCATCAAAAGGCTTTTTAGCTCCTCTTCACTTTCTGCCATAAGGGTGGTGTCATCTGCATATCTGAGGTTATTGATATTTCTCCCGGCAATCTTGATTCCAGCTTGTGTTTCCTCCAGTCCAGCATTTCTCATGATGTACTCTGCATGTAAGTTAAATAAGCAGGGTGACAATATACAGCCTTGACGTACTCCTTTTCCTATTTGGAACCAGTCTGTTGTTCCATGTCCAGTTCTAACTGTTGCTTCCTGACCTGCATACAGATTTCTTTAGAGGCAGGTCAGGTGGTCTGGTATTCCCATCTCTCTCAGAATTTTCCACAGTTTGTTGTGATCCACACAGTCAAAGGCTTTGGCATAGTCAATGAAGCAGAAATAGATGTTTTTCTGGAACTCTCTTGCTTTTTCCATGATCCAGCGGATGTTGGCAATTGGATCTCTGGTTCCTCTGCCTTTTCTAAAACCAGATGGAACATCAGGGAGTTCATGGTTCACGTATTGCTGAAGCCTGGCTTGGAGAATTTCGAGCATTACTTTACTAGCATGTGAGATGAGTGCAATTGTGCGGTAGTTTGAGCATTCTTTGGCATTGCCTTTCTTTGGGATTGGAATGAAAACTGACTTTTTCCAGTCCTGTGGCCACTGCTCAGTTTTCCAAATTTGCTGGCATATTGAGTGCAGCACTTTCACAGCATCATCTTTCAGGATTTGAAACAGCTCAATTGGAATTCCATCACCACCACTAGCTTTGTTCGTAGTGATGCTTTCTAATGCCCACTTGACTTCACATTCCAAGATGTCTGGTTCTAGATTAGTGATCACATCATCATGACTATCTGGGTCGTGAAGATCTTTTTTGTACAGTTCTTCCATGCATTCTTGCCACCTCTTCTTAATATCTTCTGTTTCTGTTAGGTCCATACCATTTCTGTCCTTTATCGAGCCCACCTTTGCATGAAATGTTCCCTTGGTATCTCTAATTTTCTTGAAGAGATCTCTAGTCTTTCCCAACAGGGAATATGGAGATTTAGCAGCAAACATCAGCCTGACAAATGAAAACCCTTCACCAATGTTCCCCTTAAGATCTATTTAGTCTTAAGATAGTGATAAAGTTACATTTTTGCATAGCAAGGACACAGTGATTTATAACAAAGCACAGTGATCTATAACAAAAGTGAAAATCCATTAACTCAAAAAGTCTAGTATTACTAACATCAAAAACTACTATATTTCCTTTTCTATATTCCAAATACATTAATATATTCCCAGGTGCCTAAGGACACGGAGGCCTGGTGGCAATCATTGACTCAACAATGAGAAAAAGCCCTATGCTAATTAAGATTTTCAAAATACTCCAAACTCTCTGTGATGTTTATGGTTGAGAGGTTGTCTGTCAGCAGAGAGGTTTAATCTGAGATACCCTTGTCACACCCAGGGCAGGGAATTAGCAGCAATTATTGGCACAACAAATTAAAAACCCTTCACGAATACAATTCCTAACCAACCCACTATACTAATAATTTCTAACTTCCCAAAAGAATCTGCCTTTAGTAAGTCTAAAACATCTCATGCCTCTCACAGTTGGGAGGCTGTAAACAATCACATGTGGCCGGACGAACTTGTAAGGCAGGCTAGATAACCTTCAGTGGAGTTCATAAGTTGAAACACTCCTGTCACGCCCAGGAATTTTTATTGACTTGGAGCTGTAAGTTAACTCCTTCTCCGAGAGAGGTAATGGGGGTCAGCCCCCCATAAAGTCAGAGGTATAGGTGAGAGCATGAAACAGTAAAGTAGGTAGACTCTGGTTTTGGGGGTAGATGCTAGGGAACAGGGGGTTTCCTAAGGCTCGATCCGCCTTTGCGTATGCCGACGCCTCCTTCCTCCTGATATTTGCCATGGGCGGAGGTCCTCACGCTGGCTCCTGGCAAGAAACATTACTTTGCCAACAAAGGTCCATCTGGTCAAAGCTATATTTTTTCCAGCAGTCATGTATGGATATGAGAGTTGGACTATAAAGAAAGCTGAGTGCTTAAGAATTGATGCTTTTGAACTGTGGTGTTGGAGAAGACTCTTGAGAGTCCCTTGGACTGCAAGGAGAGCCAACCAGCCCATCCTAATGGAAATCAGTCCTGAATATTCATTGGAAGGACTGATGCTGAAGGTGAAACTCCAATACTTTGGCCACCTGATGCAAATAACTGACTCATTTGAAAAGACCCTGATGCTGGCAAAGATTGAAGGTGGGAGGAGAAGGGGATGACAGAGGGTGAGATGGTTGGACGGCATCACTGACTCAATGGACATGAATTTGGGTAAACTCCAGGAGTTGGTGATGAACAGGGAGGCCTGGTGTGCTACAGTCCATAGGGTTGCAAAGAGTTGGACAGGACTGAGCGACCAAACTGAACTGAACTGAACTGATGGTTTTCTAGTAGTCATATATGGATGTGAGAGTTGGACCATAAAGAAATCTTAACATGGAAGAACTGATATTTCTGAACTGTGGTGTTGGAGAAATCTCTTGAGAGTCCCTTGGACTGCAAGAAACCAGTCAATCCTAAAGGAAATCAACCCTAAATAGTCATTGGAAGAAACTGATGCTCAAGCTTAAGCTCTAGTACTTTGACTGCCTGATGTGAAGAGCCAACTCATTGGAAAAGATCCTGATGATGGGAAAGATTGAAGGCAGGAGGGGAAGTGTATGACAGAGGATGAGATAGTTGGATGGCATCACCAACTCAGCTGACATGGGTTTGAGCAAACTCCGGTAGGTAGTGAAGGATGGAGAAGCCTGGTGTGCTGCAGACCATGAGGTCTCAAAGAGTTGGACTTGAATTAGGGACTGAACACTACCACCACCAGCAGCTAGAGAGAAAACATAAACAGTTCTAATCAACTGGCCACCACATGTGGTTATCTGGGGTGTGCATGAGGAGTACCTGGATTAAATTCATTGTCTAACTTACTGCAGCCTACTAGGTGCAAAAAATCCAAATATTACACCGTGATGGTGCCAAAGTCCTCAGACTCTCCAGATCAAATATTGAGAAAATTCTGTACTGCTTCTTGACAAAAGCCTCAGGAGAAACTCTTCTCTCCACTTTCATATGAATGGGCAATGGCCCTTGCCCCAGGCAAATATCTCTGTCAAACATTTTTTATGGAACAAACCCTCTTTGAACGTACCATAGACCTGCTTTGCAACAAAACTGTTGAATGACTCCCTTTCATGGGTGGCCTCAAACTATAAAACATCTGAAACCTTGACTACACAGAAGATTGGATGGAGCTCATCGCTTCCTCTTCTGCCTCCCCTGGTCCTACCATCCTAGCAAGTCATCAGCAGAATGTCACACACACCTGGACTCTACTGTTCCCCCTCCATCGAAACACCTCACAAGACCAAACCCCATGGGAGGTCACCTGCTTCTCTTGATGAATGAACATTTCTTTTATAGATTTTATGAAACTGATGATCACTATCCTTTTCACAAAAAAAGATAAGTACCTCAAGTGTTTACTATTAAAAACAAAACACACAAATGCTACACACACACCAAAAAAAAAAAAAAACCCTCCTTTGAATGAATGAACTGAGACTTTTTCCATTTAGTAGGTACAGAGAACCATAGGATTCAATATGCTTCTGTTCTTGGCTTGGTTTCTAGAAAGTAAAGTTGGTATTAATTTGCAATAATTATTCAGGTTTGAGGTCTCTGCTACAAACATTCCCTCCTTACTTTTTAGCTATTGTTTTCATAACTTAAAAAATATGTAACAATGTATTTTCCTTATTTTTAATATTAATGAAATGTATGCATTAAGAATAACATAAATTTGGTTCTTTCATCATCTGTGGTTACCTGTAGAATAGAATAATTAATCATAAAATGTGTTCCCCATTATTTTGTTTTTTGGCTGCACCTTGCAGCCAAACCCAAGACCTTGCAGGGTCTAGTTCCGCAACCAGGGACTGAAGTGGTGGCTCCCACAGTGGAAGCACAGAGTCTTAACCACAGGACTTCCAGGGAAGTCCTTGTTCCCCATTATTCTAAAACTAGGAAGGTGTATGGAGTAATCAACTAAATGCATACTGAACAGATCCCTATCCTGTGTCCTCACAGGGGATTATTTTCAGCATCATTTATATAAATAGTTTTGAGAAAGGGGTACACAAACAGTGTGGTATCACCCCAAATGCTGATAATGATAAAGAACAAACCTGAAAATAACAGGGCTTATCTTTTCAACAGGGCTTCCCTGGTGGCTCAGACATTAAAGAATCCACCAGCAATGCAGGAGACCTGGGTTCAACACCTGGGTCAGGAAGATCCTCTGGAGAAGGGAATGGCTACCCACTCCAGTATTCTTGCCTGGAGAATCCATGGACAGAGGAGCCTAGTGGGCTACAGTCCATGGGGTCACAAAAAGTCGACATAACTGATGATTAACACACATCTTTTCAATACATTTAACAATTACAACTTACTTGAATGTGTACAACAATGTATTTTTCAAATATACCACTTCTGACACGTATTTCCTGAGGTCGCCTTTCCTTTTCCTAATCTTTTCCTTTCATTGTCATGTCTGGTAACTTCAGAAGAAGAAAAATTCTCTATGTTAGTTCCTTCTAATTAATTCCTTCTACATTGGTTCCAACATGATGAAATACTTTTAAGAATGGTATTAATAGAGTGGATACTCAGCTTTAGGAAGTAAGTTATGAACAAGACAGAAACGGTCTGTGTCCTCATGGTGCTCACATCCATCCTCTTTGTGCTAAAATGCAAACTGCAGCCGACCCACAATCCCCTCCATTTGCTTTAAGGATTCAAAGGGGCCACACTGATTCAAAGCGGCAGAACATTCAATCACCTAATGTTAACACAGTGAGAAATTTCACAAGACAGAGTCTGCAGAACTTCAGGGGTCTGGTTAATTGCAGTACAAATAGAAGCCAGCATGCACTGTCATCCCAAACTGAGAGCCCAGGTACTCACTTGTACATTCCAGGCGTTTCACATCTTGTGACGTCTCTAAGAAATATCGCTGAAGAATAACGAAAAGGATGCCAAGGGGAATTGCAGGTATACCAATCCAAGGAATTGCAGCCACCATCACACCCACCACACCAATCACAAGTAGAAATGTCTGAAATAGCAAAAATACAGAGGCCTTCATGTCAATGATACTTTTCAAAGATAAACTTTAATGATTTGCTCTGTTAGGATTAAACTCCTTTCCTTGAAAAACTTGTTGGAACAGCAGGGAATGCTTTCCCTTCAAAAGAAATAAAATTATAGGTGGCCCTCATATTTGTTGCATGTGCCAACACTTTGATAAGAACTTTCTAGGTATCAGCTCTTGTGATACACTCAGTAATCCTTTGAGTCAGGCATGACTAGTTTTAACAGATGAGAATATTTGAGGTTCAGAGAGTAGGAGTTCACTTCCAAACTATCAGGAGTCAGCTGCTGCTGCTACTGCTGCTAAGTCGCTTCAGTCGTGTCCGACTCTGTGTGACCCCATAGACGGCAGACCACCAGGCTCCTCTGTCCTTGGGATTCTCCAGGCAAGAACACTGGAGTGGGTTGCCATTGCCTCTCCAATGCATGAAAGTGAAAAGTGAACATGAAGTCGCTCAGTCGTGTTCAACTCGTATCGACCCCATGGACTGCAGCCTACCAGGCTCCTCTGCCCATGGGATTTTCCAGGCAAGAGTACTGGAGTGGGTTGCCATTGCCTTCTCCAATCAGAAGTCAGCAGGTGTTACTAAAAAGATGAGTGAACAGGTATCACAGATGAGGAATCCAGATGCCTTAGCTACGCATTCAGGGATAAAGAAGTGGTTAATTACAAATTCAGTGTAAAATATCTAGTAACAGTATTATCTAATTTTAGAAATGGAGGAGTGAGGCACAGGGTGAGGAGAAGCAACTTGATGGAGACTAAGTCACAGAGCTGGGAAGCCCGTGTCATGAGCCATTAGGACACATTTAAACTGCCAACATACAGCCATCTTTAACTCCATAGTCTAAGTATTAAATTCAGTTCAGTTCAGTCACTCAGTCATGTCTGACTCTTTGTGACCCCATGGACTACAGCATGCCAGGCTTCCCTGTCCATCACCAACTCTTGGAGCTTGCTCAAACTCATGTCCATCGAATCGGTGATGCCATCCAGCCATCTCATCCCCTATCATCCCCTTCTCCTCTTGCCTTCAATCTTTCCCAGCATCAGGGTCTTTTTCCAATGAATCAGTTCTTTGCATCAGGTGGCCAAAGTATTGGAGCTTTAGAATCAGTCCTTCCAATGCATATTCAGGATTGATTGCATTTAGGATTGACTGGTTTACTCTCCTTGCAGTCCAAAGGACTCTCAAGAGTATTCTCTAAGCTCAGCTTTCTTTAGAGTCCAACTCTCACATCCATATATAACTATTGGAAAAACAATAGCTTTGTTGTTGACTAGAAGAACCTTGGTGAGCAAAGTAATGTCTCTGCTTTCTTTTTTAAATTGGAGGTTAATTACTTTACAATATCGTATTGGTTTCACCATACATCAACATGAATCCACCACAGGTATACATGTGTTCCCCATCCTGAACCCCCCTCCCTCCTCCCTCCCCGTACCATCCCTCTGGGTCGTCTCAGCGCACCAGCCCCAAGAATCCAATATCATGCATCAAACCTGGACTGGATATTCATTTCATATATGATATTATACATCTTTCAAAGCCATTCTCCCAAATCATCCCACCCTCGCCCTCTCCCACAGAGTCCAAAAGACCATTCTATACATCTGTGTCTCTTTTTCTGTCTCGCATACAGGGTTATCGTTACCATCTTTCTAAATTCCACATATATGCATTAGTATACTGTATTGATGTTTTTCTTTCTGGCTTGCTTCACTCTGTATAATAGGTTCCAGTTTCATCCACTTCATTAGAACTGATCCAAATGTATTGTTTTTAATGGCTGAGTAATACTCCATTGTGTATAAGTACCATAGCTTTCTTATCCATTCATCTGCTGATGGACATCTAGGTTGCTTCCAGGTCCTGGCTAATGTAAACAGTGCTGTGATGAACATTAGGGTATACGTGTCTCTTTCAATTCTGGTTTCTTCAGTGTGTATGCACAGCAGTGGGATTGCTGGGTCATAAGGCAGTTCTATTTCCAGCTTTTTAAGGAATTTCCACACTGTTCTCCATAGTGGCTGTACTAGTTTGCCTTCCAACCAACAGTGTAAGAGGGTTCCCTATTCTCCACACCCTCTCCAGCATTTATTGCTTGTAGACTTTTGGATCACAGCCATTCTGACTGGTGTGAAATGGTACCTCATTGTGATTTTGATTTGCATTTCTCTGATAATGAGTGATGTTGAGCATCTTTACATGTGTTTGTTAGCCATCTGTATGTCTAAACGTAAGACCAGAAACTATAAAACTCCTAGAGGAGAACATAGGCAAAACACTCTCCAATATAAATCACAGCAGAATCCTCTATGACCCCTCCCAGAATATTGGAAATAAAAGCAAAAATAAACAAATGGGACCTAATTAAACTTAAAAGCTTCTGCACAACAAAGGTAACTATAAGCAAGGTGAAAAGACAGCCTTCAGAATGGGAGAAAATAATAGCAAATGAAGCAACTGACAAACAACTAATCTCAGAAATATACAAGCAGCTCCTGCAGCTCAATTCCAGAAAAATAAATGACCCAATCAAAAAATGGGCCAAAGAACTAAATAGACATGTCTCTACTTTTTAATATGCTGTCTAGGTGGGTCATAGCTTTTCTTCCAAGGAGCAAGCAACTTTTAATTTCATGGCCACAGTCACGATCTGCAGTGACTTTGGAGCCCAAGAAAATAAAGCCTGTCACTGTTTCCATTGTTTCCCCATCTTCCGGCCATGAAGTGATGGGACTGGATGCCATGATCTTAGTTTTCTGAATGTTGCGCTTTAAGCCAATGTTTTCACTCTTCTTTTTCAATGTCATCAAGAAGCTCTTTAGTTCTTCTTTGCTTTCTGCCATAAGGGTGGTGTCATCTGTGTATCTGAGCTTCTTGATATTTCTCCTGGCAATCTTGATTCCAGCTTGTGCTTCACACAATCTAGCATTTCGCATTATGTACTCTGCATATAAGTTAAATAAGCAGGATAACAATGTACAGCCTTGACATACTCCTTTCCCAATTTGGAACCAGTCGGTTGTTCCATGCCCAGTCCTAAATGTTGCATTTTGACCTGCATACAGATTTCTCAGGAGGCAGGTCAGGTGGTCTGGTATTCCCATCTCTTGAAGAATTTTCCACACTTTGTTGTGATCCATACAGTTAAAGTCTTTGGCATAGTCAATAAAGAAGAAGTAGATGTTTTTCTGGAACTCTCTTGCTTTTTTGATGATCCAAAAGATGTTGGCAATTTGATATCTGGTTCTTCTGCCTTTTCTAAAACCAGCTTGAACATCTGGAAGTTTATGGTTCATTTACTGTTGAAGCCTGGCTTGGAAATTTTGAGCATTACTTTACTAGCATGTGAAATGAGTGCAATTGTGTGGTAGTTTGAACATTCTTTGGCATTGCCTCTCTTTGGGATTGGAATGAAAACTGACCCTTTCCAGTCCTGTGGCCACTGCTGAGTTTTCCAAATTTGCTGGCATATTGAGTGCAGCACTTTCACAGCATCATCTTTCAGGGTTTGAAATAGCTCGACTGGAATTCCATCACCTCCACTAGCTTTGTTTGTAGTGATGCTTTCTAAGGCCCACTTGACTTCACATTCCAGCATGTCTGGCTCTAGCTGAGTGATCACACCATCGTGATTATCTGGGTCATGAAGATCTTTTTTGTACAGTTCTGTGTATTCTTCCCACCTCTTAATATCTTCTGCTTCTGTTAGGTCACTACCATTTCTGTCCTTTATTGAGCCCATCTTTGCATGAAATGTTCCCTTGGTATCTCTAATTTTCTTGAAGAGATCTCTAGTCTTTAACATTCTATTTATTCCCTCTATTTCTTTGCATTCATCACTGAGGAAAGCTTTCTTATCTCTCCTTGCTATTCTTTGGAACTCCACATTAAAATGGGTATATCTTTCTTTCTCTTCTTTACTTTTCACTTCCCTTCTTTTCACAGCTATTTGTAAGGTCTTCTCAGATAGCCATTTTTATTTTTTGCATTTCTTTTTCTTGGGGATGGTCTTGATCCCTGTCTCCTGAACAATGTCACGAACCTCCGTCCATAGTTCATCAGGTACTCTGTCTATCAGATCTAGTCCCTTAAATCTATTTCTCACTACCATGGTATAATCATAAGGGATTTGATTTAGGTCAAACCTGAATGGTCTAGTGTTTATCTCCACTTTATTCAATTTCAGTCTGAATTTGGCAATTCATGATCTGAGCCACAGTCAGCTCCCAGTCTTATTTTTGCTGACTGTGTAGAACTTCTCCATCTTCGGCTGCAAAGAATATAATCAATCTGATTTCGGTGTCAACCATCTGGTGATGTCCATGTGTAGTCTTGTTTTATTGGAAAAGATGTTTGCTATGACCAGTGTGTTCATAGCAACGCACTTGGCAGAACTCTATTAGCCTTTGCCCTGCTTCATTCTGTACTCTAAGGCCAAATATACCTGTTACTCCAGGTGTTTCTTGACTTTCTACTTTTGCATTCCAGTCCCCTATAATGAAAAGGACATCTTTTTAGGGTGTTTGTTCTAGTAAGTCTTGTAGGTCTTCATAGAACTGTTCAACTTCAGCTTCTTCAGCATTACTGGTCAGGGCGTAGACTTGGATTACCATGATATTGAATAGTTTGCCTTGGAAATGAACAGAGATCATTCTGTCATTTTTGAGACTTCACCCAAGTACTGCATTTTGGACTCTTTTGTTGACTATGATGGCTACTCCATTTCTTCTAAGGGATTCCTGCCCACAGTAGTAGATCTAATGGTCATCTGAGTTAAATTCACCCATTCCAGTCCTTCTTAGTTCCCTGATTCCTAGAATGTATATGTGCACTCTTTTCATGTCCTGTTTGACCACTTCTGATTTACTTGATTCATGGACATAACATTTCAGGTTCCTCTGCAACATTGCTCTTTACAGCATTGAACCTTGCTTCTATCACCAGTCCCATCCCCAACTGGGTGTTGTTTTTGCTATGGCTCCATCCCTTCATTCTTTCTGGAGTTATTTCTCCACTGATCTCTATTAGCATATTGGGCACCTACCAACCTGGGGAGTTCATCTTTTAGTATCCTATCTTTTTGCCTTTTCATACTTTTCATGGGGTTCTCAAGGCAAGAATACTGAAGTGGTTTGCCACTCCCTTCTCCAGCGGACTACATTCTGTCAGAATCACAGTTGATGGAAATTTTGACCAAAAAGGAGCTGGAATAAGAAGGTTGAGATGCTTGTCTGAGTTAACACTGGTTGTTCTGAGTCCTCTCAGCAACAGCACCTGAATCCCATGCTCACCAGCCCAGGGCCTCCTCACCTTGTCACCCAGGGACGCTGGCCCTGGTGCATCTCTAAGGGATGGGTTGGTGGGTAATCCCTGTATCACAGAGATTTGGGGTTTATCATTTTACAGCTCTTCCTGATCAGCTTTCTCAGAGGATCCTCACAACTACCTTGTGAATGAGCAAAGTAAGTACTATCATTTCTATTTAGATAGGACATGAAGTTGGGAGGGAAAGTGGTATCCTAAGTATTCCCAAGATATTGCAGGTCATGGAGAAAGCCAGGAATGGTTTGTACTCATGGAATTCCAGAGCCACCACTGAAGGAAGAGGAGCCTGGAAAGAGGAGGAAATGTCCAGAATTGTGACTCTGTGGCCAAGAACCCTTGTGAACCAAACTGCACTATCTGGAGACGCATGTGTTTTTCCTGTTTCTCTCATCTGTGTCATGGTATCAATATGAAAAAAAGTGAAGAGGATGGAATTCCTAAAGAATAAATTCTAATCATCAGTCAGTTCAGTTCAGTCACTCAGTCGTGTCCGACTCTTTGTGACCCCATGAATCACAGCACGCCAGGCCTCCCTCTCCATCACCATCTCCCGGAGTTCACTCAGACTCATGTCCATCGAGTCAGTGATGCCATCCAGCCAGCTCATCCTCTGTTGTCCCCTTCTCCTCCTGCCCCCAATCCCTCCCAGCATCAGAGTCTTTTCCAATGAGTCAACTCTTCACATGAGGTGGCCAAAGTACTGGAGTTTCAGCTTCAGCATCAGTCCCTCCAAAGAATTCCCAGGGCTGATCTCCTTCAGAATGGACTGGTTGGATCTCCTTGCAGTCTGAGGGACTCTCAAGAGTCTTCTCCAACACCATAGTTCAAAAGCATCAATTCTTCGGCACTCAGCTTTCTTCACAGTCCAACTCTCACATCCATACATGACCACTGGAAAAACCATAGCCTTGACTAGATGGACCTTTGTTGGCAAAGTAATGTCTCTGCTTTTGAATGTGCTGTCTAGGTTGGTCATAACTTTCCAAAGAGTAAGCGTCTTTTAATTTCATGGCTGCAGTCACCATCTGCAGTGATTTTGGAGCCCAGAATAATAAAGTCTGACACTGTTTCCACTGTTTCCCCATCTATTTCCCATGAAGTGATAGGACCAGAGGCAATGATCTTCATTTTCTGAATGTTGAGCTTTAAGTCAAATTTTTCACTCTCCACTTTCACTTTCATTAAGAGGCTTTTTAGTTCCTCTTCACTTTCTGCCATAAGGGTGGTGTCATCTGTATATCTGAGGTTATTGATATTTCTCCCGGCAATCTTGATTCCAGCTTGTGCTTCATCCAGCCCAGCGTTTCTCATGATATATTCTGCATATAAGTTAAATAAGCAGGGTGACAATATATAGCCTTGACGTACTCCTTTTCCTATTTGGAACCAGTCTGTTGTTTCATGTCCAGTTCTAACTGTTGCTTCCTGACCTGCACATAGGTTTCTTAAGAGGCAAGTCAGGTGGTCTGGTATTCCCATCTCTTTCAGAATTTTCCACAGTTTATTGTGATCCACACAGTCAAAGGCTTTGGCATAGTCAAGAAAGCAGAAATAGATGTTTTTCTGGAACTCTCTTGCTTTTTTGATGATCCGGCGGATGTTGGCAATTTGATCTCTGGTTCCTCTGCCTTTTCTAAAACCAGCTTGAACATCAGGAAGTTCACAGTTCACATATTGCTGAAGTCTGGCTTGGAGAATTTTGAGCATTACTTTACTAGCATGTGAGATGAGTGAAATTGTGTGGTAGTTTGAGCATTCTTTGGCATTGCCTCTCTCTGGAATTGGAATGAAAACTGACCTTTTCCAGTCTTGTGGCCACTAGGTTTTCCAAATTCGCTGGCATACTGAGTGCAGCACTTTCACAGCATCATCTTTCAGGATTTGAAATAGCTCGACTGGAATTCCATCACCTCCACTAGCTTTGTTCGTAGTGATACTTTCTAAGGCCCACTTGACTTCACATTCCAAGGTGTCTAGCTCTAGGTGAGTGATCACACCATTGTGATTATCTTGATCGTGAAGATCTTTTTTGTATAGTTCTTCTGTGTATTCTCGCCACCTCTTCTTAATATCTTCTGCTTCTGTTAGGTCCATACCATTTCTGTCCTTTATCGAGCCCATTTTTGCAGGAAATGTTCCCTCGGTGGCTCTAATTTTCTTGAGGAGATCTCTAGTCTTTCCCATTCTGCTGTTTTCCTCTATTCTAATCATAAATGGGGAAATACAGGGCTGTCTGTTCTCTCTTCTATTAGACCTACAGATGAACAATTTCTTAACAACCACTGGTTTAACTGTGCATTTGACCCTTCCACAACCTTCATATTCATGGAGAGGGGTCCTTCCAGCTCCTTCCACATCTGAGCTTAAGTAAAGTCACTCGGGGTGTTATCAGTGGTTGTCAGGGAAAAAATCTGCTGAAATTTCAATTAGGAAAAAACCCCAAATTACAGTTTTTTAGCAGATTCACATTATTTGATTGGACAATATTCACAGTTGAAATGGACAGTTTCAGTAATCTGTTTTTCTATATAATTTAAAGCCTTTAATGACTAACCCAGCCTGGCAGATAACCTGGGAAGCAGAGGTAAGATCAAAATGAAGGGAGCTGTGCCAATGCTCTTTCCTTGAATACCCATTATAGACTGGTAACTTGTTCTCAAAAGCTCCCTAGCTTAGGTTAAATCCTTCAGATTTCATGCCTCTAAATTCTGTAGCAATTCAAATAGACTTTCTCTAAGATTTTTTTTTCTACGTGCAGATCGTACTAAATCCAGTCTCACAGAGGATTGAATATCACATTATTCAAACATATGCATACAATATATGGATTTACATCTATATTTCTGTGTGTGTATATATATATGCACATATGTATATGTGCATATATATATATACATATGTATATGTGCATATATATATATATATACACACACACAAACATACACATTTGTGCATCTTTTATTTATTGCCAGCTCTCTCAAAATCTTTACAGAAGTTGGTAGAAGGCGAGAATAGTATCTAAGCAAAATGTCAACACTCTTGAAGAAGGAAACAAAAGATTTCTTGGGTACAGTAAATATCCCTTCCTTGAAGCCCATTTTATTTCTTCCTTCCACATTCCTGGGAATTCCAAGGAGCCCAATCCAAGCTACACACACAATTCTCCCCATCTGATTGGATTTCAGGCCCATCTGATGGCCCACCTCACCATGGCCAATGCTTCTGCACATCTGTCTCACTATGGCACAGAGACAATGATGAGTACACAAGAAACATGTTGACCCAGAAGCAAGTGACCCTAGTCCTGATGCCCCAAGAAATAAGGGGAATCATTATTTAATATGTTTATAACCTATTTGGACCATACCAGTTGAGAATTCTAGCCAAAGTCTATGATTCCATATGAATAAGTGCAAAAATTCTAAGATAAATTCACTGAGAGTACATGGTGATTTTCATCAGTCAGAATAATTCTTTAGTTTGCAGAGAATGACAACCTACACCTAGAGCAGAAATCCCCATTAGCCAAATATTGAGGTGTCTGAGACAGGGTTTAGGGCTCATTCTCTCAAAAATTGACAGAGATGGGCGGGCTCGGCCGGTGAGGAAGCGCCTGGGCACGGCCTGCTGAGGCGCCTCATAGACGCCTGGGCTCGCCCGCCGCCCACCAGCTTCGCGCACTTCCCGTCCCACATGGCCAGGCACGGGGCAGGCCCGCCGGAGCCATGGAGGACGAGGTGATTCCCATTGCCAAGAAGATGGACAAGATGGTGCAGAAGAAGAACGCGGCTGGAGCATTGGATTTACTGAAGGAGCTTAAGAATATTCCCATGACCCTGGAACTATTACAGTCCACAAGAATTGGAATGTCAGTGAATGCTATTCGCAAGCAGAGCACAGATGAAGAAGTTACATCTTTAGCAAAGTCCCTCATCAAATCCTGGAATAAGTTATTAGATGGACCATCAACAGATAAAGACTCTGAAGAAAAGAAAAAAGATACTGCAGTTATGTCACAGAATAGCCCTGAAGCAAGAGAGCAAAGCAGCTCCAGTGGCAACATGAGCAGCAGAAATGATGGGACCAATGCCCGGGACACGGACGTCTCATCTTTCCCTCGGGCGCCAAGCACTTCTGATTCTGTGCCGTTAAGTGCAGGGAGATGCTGGCTGCTGCTCTCCGAAGAGGAAATGACTACATTGCCATTTGAGCTGACAAGGAAGAATTGGGATCTCACACTGAGGAAGATATCTATCAAGAAATAAGGAATACAGACATGAAATACAAAAATAGAATACAAAGTAGGATATAAAATCTTAAGGATGCCAAAAATCCAAATTTAAGGAAAAACGTGCTGTGTGGGAACATTCCTCCTGACTTGTTTGCTAGAATGACAGCAGAGGAGATGGCTAGTGATGAGCTCAAAGAGATGCGGAAAAACTTGACCAAAGAAGCCATCAGAGAGCACCAGATGGCCAAGATGGGCGGGACCCAGACGGACTTGTTCACGTGCGGCAAATGTAAAAAGAAGAACTGCACTTACACCCAGGTACAAACGCGGAGTCCTGATGAACCCATGACAACGTTTGTTGTCTGCAATGAGTGTGGAAACTGGTGAAAGTTCTGTTGAGTTGTAAGCGTTGGCAAAACATCTGGACCATTAAGAAGATGGATTTTCTAATTAGCTTTAAAGACTAGGTCAACTAGCTAGTTTTCCGGCAAATCAGATTTTTAAAGTAACTTGCCTCCCTTGGGTTAGTCTCTGGTTTTGACATAGTGTCCCTTCCTTAAACACCTTCTGTAATTTCAGGTCAGTAGGGAGACCACATAATGGTATCTGTTTCAAAACTTCTTTTTTTTCATTTTTATAAACTTTTGGCAGTTAATTTTTACCTTTTTTTTCTTCTTAAAAGAAAATGTAACAACTTTTTTACAATATAAAACATACGCAGTAGAATGTTACTCTTCTCAGTTAACACACAAGTGGAAATTACATTTTTTTTCCTATATTGGCATGTACCTGCAAATATTAAAAAAGGATAAGAGGCAGTGTAATTATAAGTTTATCAGACATGGTGTATATTCAAGTAATACTTGACCAGCTTATCTAAATTGTATATAATATTTGAACTAGCATATGAAATTCATTTTAATTATTCTGTTCACAAGTCTGGGATAATTAGATATTATTTTGCATTTGTAACTAACTGTGATCCTCATTTCTTGTAATTTCTTGTACATGTGTATTACTTGTTCTTAATAGATTTTAGCTCTTGGAAATATGACTTGACTTTGTTGAAATCAGTTTGGTTTGTTGTTTATTTACCTGTTTGACTTTGTAGTGTATTTTAGTTTTGCAGAACACCGTCATAATTTGGTATGCTTTTCATAAATCCCAGACAGGCAAAGAGTGGAAAGTTTGGACCATTTTTACCTTTTGTAGGAAGACACACTGGGAGGAAGATGTTAGCATTTTAAAATAGTGTGGTTCCTGTGAACAGTTCCTGACTTGACTTTGATTTGGAAATCTGTCCTGACTGAGGACTTTAAGGCTTAAATAGATCACTAAGCTGTGGTCTTTCCATATGGAGACTGATGGAGCACATTTTGACTTGCTGCCTCTGTTACACAGGAGTAAGGCTGAGGGACAGATGAGTGTGTGGGCTATAACATGGCCCACGTTTATGGGACAGACCTTGCAGTTAAGTGTGTGCCATCTGCTTGGTTGGGAATAAGGAAGAATGATCTCACACTGGCTGTAGCACATCTTGAATCCCCAGTTACGAGGACCACATCTCATCCTGCTCCATCGCCACTCTCCAACCTCTATGGAAAGACTTCAGCACCAGTTTGTATGCCCCTCCTCCCTCCCTTTCCCCACTGCTCACCGCAGGTCAGTTTGATGCAGTAGAGAAAACATCCAGAAGTCTACATGAAGACCCCACATGTAAGAATTTGCCACTGGTGCCATCCCACCTCCACTTTGTCAGGTCACAGAGTAACCTTTTATCACTTGGAAAATAACATGAATTTTGGAAAGAATGAGTGTAAGATTAAAATAGTCCCACTTTTAAGTGAGCCATTTTTAAATCTGTAATTCAATAAAGTTTCTTGTTATTAAAAAAAAAATTGACAGAGATGGTAAGACCATACACCCACTCTTAATTTTAGGAAAATCTGGGATATATCAACACTTTAAAAGGATGGTGGTGAGAATTAAATGAGATTATGTATATAAAGTGCTTACCAGTCTATGTATGACAAATAGAATAGAAACTCTAAGCCCATTGTTACCACCCTTCAGGGTATTCTGGGCGCCATCAATCGGGAGAGGAAAGATGGTGTATTAATAGATTTAAGGCCCAAAGGGCTTAAGAATCCCATGAATTTGGACCCTTAGAGGCCATTCAAGCTCACCACTAGAACAGCCTAGTATATCCAAGGATATATCTGAGTGGTGGTGTTCTTTTCTAGATGTGGTGATGATGTCACATGTATTAAAGTGACTGTTGCTTTTCTCTGGCCACAAAGAGAATTGAATCTGAGGTCTATTTTGTTTGTACTTTCAAAAATACTATGACCAATAATCCTCATGCCTACTACAGTTTTTGTCCTCTCTATATTTTCTTCTCAGCTCTAGGCCTTCCAAAGATTGATCACCTTAGGAATATGACAGCAAGTCAACATTTTTGGAGAAGTTTATTTTCTTATTCCATATTCTCTGTTTCAAGCTCTGCTTCTTCTTGGTAAAGACTTACTGTTATGACACTCTTGAGCATTTATGGGAGACTAAGATGACACCAGCCCTATGACAGAAAGTGAAGAGGAGCTCAAAAGCCTCTTGATGAAAGTGAAAGTGGAGAGTGAAAAAGTTGGCTTAAAGCTCAACATTCAGAAAACAAAGATCATGGCATCTGGTCCCATCACTTTATGGGAATTACATGGGGAAACAGTGGAAACAGTGTCAGACTTTATTTTTTGGGACTCCAAAATCACTGCAGATGGTGACTGCAGCCATGAAATTAAAAGACGCTTACTCCTTGGAAGAAAAGTTATGACCAACCTAGATAGCATATTCAAAAGCAGAGACATTACTTTGCCGACTAAGGTCCGTCTAGTCAAGGCTATGGTTTTTCCTGTGGTCATATGTGGATGTGAGAGTTGGACTGTGAAGAAGGCTGAGCGCCAAAGAATTAATGCTTTTGAACTGTGGTGTTGGAGAACTCTTGAGAGTCCCTTGGACTGCAAGGAGATCCAACCAGTCCATTCTGAAGGAGATCAGCCCTGGGATTTCTTTGGAATGATGCTAAAGCTGAAACTCCAGTATTTTGGCCACCTCATGTGAAGAACTGATTCACTGGAAAAGACTCTGACGCTGTGAGGGATTGGGGGCAGGAGGAGAAGGGGACGACAGAGGATGAGATGGCTGGATGGCATCACTGACTCGATGGACATGAGTCTGAGTGAACTCTGGGAGATAGTGATGGACAGGGAGGCCTGGCATGCTGCAATTCATGGGGTCACAAAGAGTCGGACATGACTGAGCGACTGAACTGAACTGAACTGAATGAAAAAAGTGGTAGACCTTTTAATTAACTAAACCAAACAAGATTATTCAATAAGATATTCCAAAGATAAGATCGATTTGACATTTTCTATTTCATGCACCATGAACTGGTATATTGATATCAATGGAAGTACAAAGGAGCTGGGATTCGAAATCAATGAAACTGAAGTTTTCTCTCCTCATTACTGAGGCTGTTTTATCCTGAAATTAGCAGTATCTATCCCTGTCCTACATCATACAAAAACATGCAATTGATTCTGATTATAAGGGCTAATGAACCATGTGCTAAGCACACAGCAGGCCAGTCAGCTTTAGAAAACCAACCTTGGCCTAGCTTGTTGTAGCTAAGGAACAGAACTTTCACAAAATCTTTTCAAAGTAATTAGCAATCACTGTCAAAATGTGACACCTCTTTACTGAAAGACTGCTTCTGAGGATAAGTAACATAGCTGAACCCAACAGGACACCTTTGTAAAATAAGTTTGCCGAAAAGAAAAACTAAAAAGATATATCTTTGCAGTAAGAGTACTCTGCCTCTGAGACTCAGCTTACTTCTCACTGGGAACAGTGGAAGCCTTTGCCCATAGGTTGCACTGCACAGAAATTCATTGCTGCATTTCTGTGTGTAGCCTTTGATAAATGCATTTCACTTCCAAAATGAACACGTGGAAAGTTGCCACAGCTTGAATCACTAAAAAGCATACAGAACTAAACCACAACAAAAAAGCATTCCAAATGAGCATTCTAAATGAGGAGATGAGAGCTGAGAGGACCCAACACCGTTCTTTAGAATCTCAAGTTCACAGATAAAACAAAGGCTGGATAGAAGGTATGTCTATGGTATTTCTATCTTTTTGTTTTAAAGACACCTTACAACAGAGCAATTGCCACTTAAAAAGAAATTCTTACAAAAACAAAAAAGACATTTTCTGAGATGACTTTGATCCCTTACTTGAATTATTGGCTTAAAGGCTTTGTATCCTCAATAACTGCTCTTTATTTTCCTTGTTCAGCTATTACTTTTCAACTTATCATTTATTAATCTTTTCTTTGTAAGTAACCACACCTGGTCTTATCAAAAAAAAAAAATGGTACAACAAATACTTGTCTTCTGTGGTAATGGGTTTCCCTAGGGGCTCACAAGAAGAACCCCTGGAGAAGGGCATGGCTAAAAGAAAGCTGAGCACCGAAGAACTGATGCTTTTGAACTATGGTGTTGGAGAAGACTTTTGAGAGTCCCTTGGACTGCAAGGAGATCAAACCAGTCAATCCTGAAGGAAAACAGTCTTAAATATACATTGGAAGGACTGATGCTGAAGCTGAAGCTCCAATACTTTGGCTAACTGATGCAAAGAACTAACTCATTGGAAAAGACCCTGATGCTGGGAAAGATTGAAGGCAGGAGGAAAAGGGAATGACAGCAGGTGAGATGGTTAGATGGCATCACCGACTCTACAGACATGAGCTTGAGCAAGCTCTGGGAGTTGGTGATGGACAGGGAGGCCTGGCTTGCTGCAGTCCATGGGGTTGCAAAGAGTCAGACATGACTGAGTGACCGAACTGAACTGAACTGAACCCACTCTAGTATTCTTGCCTGAAGAATTCCATAGACAGAAGAGACTAGTGGCTCCTGTTTATCGGGTCACAAAGAATCAGAAATGACTGAGCAATCAACACTTTCTCTTTTCTGTGGTAATAAGACACATAATTTAGTTCATCTAGGCTATCTTTCCATGCGAGGTGATTCTGTTATTAAATGCCCTCACAGTAAAGAGAATCCATGCCAGACACCTGGAAGGCAGAGGGAGAACCACTTACCCAGCATGTCGCTGCTTCAGACCAACCTTGACGTGACTGTGTAGACACTCCTGCCCCAGGTGATCCTCATGTTAACTCAGCCTCCCAATCACAACTGCACCTTTCTCTTACAAACATGACCTTTCACTTAAGATAACAGGACACATTGTCAGGCTGAAAGGATCACCCTCAGCCCCTGTGAAAAGACCTTAAGAAACAGACTCTGTGCTCTTCCTGTGAGAACTGTGACAGGACTGTTACATTACCTGGATGAAATCAAGAAATGTCAGGGGCAGCAAGTCATCCATATCGCCAATGTCTTTAGAGAAACGATTCATAATTCTTCCTGCAAGAACAGGACACAAGTAATTACTTCCCCAGATAAGTAAGCCCTTTAAGAGAAACAATTCATGAACAAACCAAAACAATATTTTTAAACTATATGCATTTATTATAGAGTCATATGAAATAAGCTGATGTCAGTGGTAAAGAAAGAGAAAATAGGATGATATCTAAACAGAGATAAAATTCTACCAAATAGCAGTGGGTGGGATGTTGAAATTGAGCCCTGATTTTTAAAAGAATGGGGGGAATCTTCTTGGCAGCATCAAGAAGAGTTGGTGAATTTGAGAATCTTCTCCCTTTTTAGATCCATCCTAAGACTCATTCCAAGTGCTAAGTCAGTAAATAAACACTTGCAAAATACTTCAATTAATCCCAATCATTATACTAATTTTGCTTTAGTTATCAAAATTAATTCTGATGTGATACTTTTAAAATAAACATTATTATTATCTCTCTGTAAATTTTTTTTTCCCACAAAATGGTTCACAACAAGTCACATTTCAGGAAATTGTAGATTCCTGTAGTCTTCATGTTGTGAGTTTACTATCATGGTAATGTCATTATTTTCACAGGTGTACCAGATGTGACAAACATAGACTCATGCTTAAGCATCTAAGAAGACCAGAGGGATGTAGGCAGGAAAATGGCAATATTATGTAATGATTAAAGATCACTTATCATTATTGATTTTATTTCCCTTCTCAAAATCCACAAAAACAGTATATCCTAAAGGCTGCAAGACTGGAAGACTAGAACTAATTTCTAATGAATATCTAGTCCTTTAATGATCAAATTTTAAAAAATTGAAGCTACACACACACACACACACACACGCACGCACACACACGACTTTGGTGTAGCAACTCCTGTTACCTAGACCCCTGAATTTCTTTTATAACTGAGACTCCAGGAAGCCAGCCTGCAGATGAGACATGGGAACCTGACCTGCTCTTCCTGACCTCTGTCAGAGATGACTTCCTCCCAAGGCCTGCACAGCAAGCCACAGCTGGACCGTGAATGAGCAGCAGCTGAGGGCTGAGTTTCTGTGGCCTGACTGTGGCTCTGCTGTCCTCCACAGGGCACCTGGCTGGCAGAAGCACAGGGTCTGCCCATGCCAGGAGCTGGAGCTACTGGAATATTTCACCCTTACCCAGGCTATCACAGCCTGTGTCTCAATTTTCCTTTCTCAGGTTTAGGAAATACAGACTCCAGAAACTGTCTCTCAGTGACACTTTTGCAGGCCCAGTGACAACTTCTCTGAGCCTCTAGGAATGCCTGCTTTAGAGGGCAAATCTCAGGATTTAACAGGCTCATGCAGGTGAAAGAACCCAGTCACGATGCCACAGTGTAAGATGATGACTCTGAGCCCCAGGTTCTGCAGCATCACGTCCCCTGGGAAAGTCCACCAGGAGCTGCAGGAGAAACTTGGTAAAATGCAGATTCTGATTCAGGAGTGCTGGGGGAGCCAGAGAGTCTGCATACCCTCCAAGCTGGCAGGTGACACCCTTTCTGCTATTGTCCAGGCGGTTTAGAGGGGCAAGAAACCGGGTTATTATTTAATCAGTTGTGCTTCAGGAACATTAAAATCAGATGGGAAGTTTTGCAGATATTCTTACAAAAGTTGTGACCTCTCTGGTCATTTTTATACTTCTCAAAGTAGCAATTTTGAAATAAATAAAATACATGTCAAAAATGTTAAAAATGTGGTTTAAATACTTGTAATTTCTTTGAAAAATGCTACTTTTTAACATTGGCAAGATTCAGAAACACTACAAGTATGATTTGGCTTAGAAAGTATTGAAGGCAGTACTGAAAATTTTTAAAATAAAGTGAACAGTATGTAAAAACTACCCCTTTACCTTTCACCGGATATGTGAACCTTAAGGTCTGAGAGACCAAGGGTTGGCAAAGAGTGTAGAATACAAGAATAGAAACAATGAGAAAAAAACATCTCCCCACATAGTGACTACACAAACTGAACCTAATATCAAAGATCATCAAAAAACTAAGCACTTATTCACCAGTGAGCTGAGTGTAAAAAAATGTGAGATCAGAAAGTTCAACAGTTTCTTCCTTGCTCTAAGAAACATTAAGAGAACATATGGTGTTTGCAGAATATTTCCTCTGGCTTTGGGATAAACTGGGCTTCCTAAGGGGCTCAGTGGTAAAGAATCTGCCTGCCAATATAGAGAGAAGCAGGAGACAGGGGTTCAATCCCTGATTCGAGAAGATCCCCTGGAGGAGTAAATAGCAACCCACTCCAGTATTCTTGCCTGAAAAAATCCCATGGACAGAGGAGCTTGGTGGGCTACAGTCCATGGGGTCATATAAAGGACACAACTGAGCTACTGAGCACACTTTACCTACAGCTGTGATATCAAGTTCACAGCCTTGTAGTAATAAAGTTTTCTCAGAAGTCTCCAAATGAAACATTAAATCCTTATCATGAATTCCTTTCACATACATGCCATAACTCTTCATCCAAATAACATGAGGTCCCTGATGGAAGATCTCCAGGGATGTAGAGGGAAGGGGAAGAGGGATTCAGATGAACAGGGGGAAGCCAATCCATTTTCAGACTGGTCTGTGTTAGAGGATTTCTCACATTAAACTGAATCTTGTCTTCCTAAAACATCCTTACTTATTCTGCCCTTATAACCGTACAAGGTGAATCTAATTTCTCTTGATATGACAGCCTTTCAAATACTTGAGTGAAATGAATCATATTCTTTGTAGCAACTATTCCTTGGTGCCTCAATGATCCCTCATAAGGCATGGTCCTATATTGTCTGCAGTCTCTTGACCAGACCCAGACAGCCAGTGTCAGTTAATGCCTTGTGCCCAAGTCTTGATTACTTTAGGGTAAAGTGGTATCACCACCTCCCCTCATCCTGCATAGACAGTCACAAAGCTACAACCACAGTAAATTCCAGAGGCCAGATCATGTTTTGGACACATCACTTCCATCTGTAAGCACAGGTAGATTTGGGGGGAACAATTTAACAATATGCGTAAACTACTCTAAGAGTGCATCCCTTCCAACCCAGAAAATCCATGTCTGGGATTACATCCCCAGGAGTCAGTAAGTGCATCAATCTGTTGAATGTGGCATATTTATAAAGTCATCTGAGCAAGTCTGAAACAAGTCTGTAATGTATTACGTGCAACTTTAATTTTTTTTCTGCCCATTCTTATTTCTCTACACTGTGTATTATTTGTGTAAAAATGTAAAGTAGAGGGAGGACAAGGAGGAGGAGGAAGAAAGGGGTGATAGAGAGGATCAGGGGAAGGGGAAAGAGAAAGGCAGAGAGAAACAGGGGCAGAGAGATAACCCCCCTTGAAGACCATGATAGCCAAGAACCAATTAGTGTCCTCCTAACTGCTCTGGTTCACAGTTTTCTGTCTTGTCCACAAGACATAATATCACAAAAGATGCCATTGAACTTGTCAAAATACAAATTCATGATGATTGTATTTTAAGAACCGAGTCTACTCTAAGCTAGATTCAGTCACCTTTAAAATTCTGACACTTGACCCACAACTAGAATGTCTCAGCTTAGTTATAAACAAACTGTTTCTTAAAACTTTGAAGTTCCTACATCTGGTCTTTGCTATATCTTTTTAAGCAACAAAAATTAAATATTTATGTATCATAAAATATCAAGGTATATTTTTACTGAGGTATATTTTACATCTCATAAAATTCACCCATTTCAGGTGCACAATTCAATTGGACTGGATTTTAGTAACTTTACTGAGTGATGCAACCACTATCAAAAATCAGTTTTAAGATATTTTTATGCTCCAATTAAGATCTCTCCTGCAATTTACAGTGATTCCCTATCCCCCTTCCACCCTCAGGCAACCACTACTCTACTTTCTTTCTCTATAAATTTGCTTTTTCAGAACATAACATCCAAATGGAATTGTATAATATGGGGTCTCTGGGTCTGGCTTCTTTCATTCAGCCTAAGGTGCCTAAGGTTTCTGTGGTTCACCAGTGACATAGTATTTGTCTTTTTGAGTGCTATTTTTTTTTTTTAACCAAAGAACTAGTCTTATATAATTATAGTTAAGTCACTCAGTCATGTACGACACTTTGCGACCCCATGAATCACAGCACACCAAGCCTCCCTGTCCATCACCAACTCCTGGAGTTCACTCAAACTCACGTCCATCGAGTTGGTGATGCCATCCAGCCATTTCATCCTCTGTCGTCCCCTTCTCCTCCTGCCCCCAATCCCTCCCAGCATCAAAGTCTTTTCCAATGAGTCAACTCTTCGCATGAGGTGGCCAAAGTACTGGAGTTTCAGCTTTAGCATCATTCCTTCCAAAGAACACCCAGGACCAATCTCCTTTAAAATGGACTGGTTGGATCTCCTTGCAGTCCAAGGGACTCTCAAGAGTCTTCTCCAACACCACAGTTCAAAAGCATCAATTCTTCAGCACTCAGCTTTCTTCACAGTCCAACTCTCACATCCATACATGACCACTGGAAAAACCATAGCCTTGACTAGACGGACCTTTGTTGGTAAAATAATGTCTCTGCTTTTTAATATGCTGTCTAAGTTGGTCATAACTTTTAGTCATCAGAAAAAAAAACTCCATATCAGGTCACGCAAGTAAGAGCAGATATGTTCTGTGACTCTTCAATATTGTGAACTTCTTTATACGTGTCCATGGTTAGATTCATTAATGGTTCCTGAACCTAACTTTTTTGAAAAGAATCAGCCATTGGTTTGACAGCCCTGCAGAAAGTCAGACGCCAGGAGTGCAGTGCCAAAGCCAGGCTTTGAGTCCAGTGAAGTGTAGAGGGGCAGGGTGGGGAGGATAATAAAAGACTCACTGTCCCACTGAGAAGTTGGATCTACATCCATGCAACATATTGAAAAAGAAGCACAGTCTCTCCAAAGAGGCATAGCAAACATGCCATGCAGGGGCATGGATTAAAACTGGGCCAAAGAGGAGTAAAGCCTGCAGATGATCACCAGGCTGAAAAGGATCCCTGTGTGCATGAGAGAGCCACTAAGGGAGGTGGGCCAGCATGGACTTCCTGCATCATTCTACATAAACTAATTCAGCTTGGGTGAGCCTGAGACTAGGACCTCAAGCTATAGAAGTCGTAGTTTCATATTTTCTTTGTTTTTGTTAAAATTAACAAAACTTAATTGCTGTTAGAATAGGTCATCAATACGGTGGCTGCTCAAAGAAGTTTATGAAACTAAAAGAGCAACAGAAATATTAATAGGAAACCACCAGTGGAAAACCGCCAAGTAATGGTCCTCCTCTGGCCTTCAGCAGCAAGACGCCTTTAGGTAACTCATTCAACCTCCACTGAGAGGAAAATCCCTCATCTGTAAAAGGGATATGATGAAAATCACAGGATAAAAGATCATGAAGATGAAAGAGATTATGTGTATGCAGATACCATCTAAATTACGAAGTTAAGTTCAGTTCAGTCGCTCAGTCATGTCTGACTCTGTGATCCCATGGACTGCAGCACACCAGGCCTCCCTGTCTATCTCCAACTCCCAGAGCTTACTCAAACACATGTCCATCGAGTCTGATGCCATCCAACCATCCCTTCCTCTGTCATCCCCTTCTCCTCCTGCCTTCAATCTTTCCCAGCATCAGGGTCTTTTCCAATGGGTCACTTCTTTGCATCAGGTGGCCAAAGTATTGGAGCTTCAGCTTTAGCATCAGTCCTTCAAATGAATATTCAGGACTGATTACCTTTAGGATGGACTGGTTTGATCTCCTTGCAGTCCAAGGGACTCTCGAGAGTCTTCTCCAACACCTCAGGTCAAAAGCATTAATTTTTTGGCACTCAGCTTTGTTTATAGTCCAATTCTCACATCCATACATGATTACTGGAAAAACCACAGCTTTGAGGACCTTTGTTGGCAAAGTAATTTCTCTGCTTTTTTTTATTATTTTACTTTATTTTACAATACTGTATTGGTCTTGCCATACATCAACATGAATCTCTGCTTTCTAATATGCTCTCTAGGTTGGTCATAACTTTCCTTCCAAGGAGTAAGCATCTTTTAATTTCCTGGCTGCAATCACCATCTGCAGTGATTGTGGAGCCCAAAAACTAGTCTCTCACTGTTTCCCCATCTATTTGCCATGAAGTGATAGGACCAGAGGCAAGGATCTTCGTTTTCTGAATGTTGAGCTTTAAGCCAAATTTTTCACTCTCCCCTTTCACTTTCAGCAAGAGGCTCTTCAGTTCTTCTTCACTTTCTGCCATAAGGGTGGTGTCATCTGCATATCTGAAGTTATTAATATTTCTCCTAGAAATCTTGATTCCAGCCTGTGCTTCATCCAACCCAGCATTTTTCATGATGTACTCTGCATATAAGTTAAATAAGCAGGATGACAACATACAGCCTTGACATACTCCTTTCCCGATTTGGAACCAGTCTTGTTCCATGTCCAGTTCTAACTGTTGCTTCCTGACCTGCATACAGATTTCTCAAGAGGCAGGTCAGGTGGTCTGGTATTCCCATCTCTTGAAGAATTTTCCAATTTGTTCTGATCCATACAGTCAAATGCTTTGGCATAGTCAATAAAGCAGAAATAGATATTTTTCTAGAACTCTGTTGTTTTTTAGATGATCCAATGGATGTCAGCAATTTGATCTCTGGTTCCCCTGCCTTTTCTAAAACCAGCTTGAACATCTGAAAGTTCACAGTTCACGTACTGTGGAATCCTAGCTTGGTGAATTTTGAGCATTACTTTACTAGCGTATGAGATGAGTGCAATTGTGCGGTAGTTTGAGTGTTCTTTGGCATTGCCTTTCTTTGGGATTGGAATGAAAACTGACCCTTTCCAATCCTGTGGCCACTGCTGAGTTTTCCAAATTTGCTGGCATATTGAGTGCAGCACTTTCACAGCATCATCTTTTAGGATTTAAAATAGCTCGACTGGAATTCCATCACCTCCACTAGCTTTGTTCATAGGGATGCTTTCTAAGCCCACTTTACTTCGCATTCCAGGATGTCTGTCTCTAAGTGAGTAATCACACCATCATGGTTATCTGGGTGGTGAAGATCTTTTTTGTATAGTTCTTCGGTGTTGTCTTGCCACCTCTCATGTGAAAGGTGTTATCCTTATTGTCGTTTGAGGACTTTAGAGCTTTGAAGGGCATGAAAGAAAACCAGGCCTAGTCTTCCCAAATTTTATCCTGGGAAGCATCTGAGATTTAAGAGTTGCCTTGGAGAATGAAGGAGAAGTAGAGGAAAAGACACCCCCTCTGTCTCCCTTATTGTCCATCCCTTGCAAACAGAGCCCTTTTCATTCATCTGGATGTTCACCTTAGAGATGGTAATTTAAGAAGGGGGTTCTATAGCAAACAGAAATATTCAAATTCGTTTGTAGACCAAGCTTCTGATGTTGGAGGAGACAAGTTCCCACCTTGCTCAGGATGATGCAATAGTATTAAGCATACAATATTTCATCATAGGGCGGGTGCTACTGCCAAACCATCCTGAGATTTCCATCCAGCAGAGAAAGGAAACAAGGAACCTCACTTTTCAGGGCAACTTCCTGCAATATTGTTTGCTGCCTCTTATTTTCACTAGGGATAGTGCCCATCTTACCTCCCATCACTCTTGATTGTATACCCTTATTCTGATAAAATTTTTTTTTCTCCCCTCTGCTTACCGACTAAGAAGGTTCTCAGTCCCCACCCACCCTGTCTAGATCTCAACCTTAGCCCTTTCTTTTCCTGAGACTCTTGATGACAAATATTGCTTCCAGGAATCTGCCACTCACTTGAACTCCTTTAACTTTATCAGACAGGCTGGGAATAATTACTCCTCTCCCAGGAAACTGCTAGAGCCTTGACCACAGCTAATGGAGCAAAGTACCAGGGGGTCCTAACCCATGACTAGCCACCAAGTCATTCTGATTTCCCCTCCTGAGTATTATAAGGCCAGGAAAAACCAGAAGAGTAGAGCAGAGTCACCACACCCAGCAAAGGTGAGAGACCAGGGAGCTTGGGCACATGCACGCATCCTGTGACAGTGGCTCCAATACCCATGAGGACCCCAGTTTCTAGCTCCAGGAAAGTCAGCATTGCTCCAGGTGCGCAAGACACCCATTTCCTTTCCATCAAGCCCTCTTTCTTTGAACTAACCTGGGTAGATTCTGCCACTAGCCACCCAAAAGCCTTGACTAGAACAGTCACCACAGGTAAAACAAAAGACTGCATACTAAAATTAGTTGGGGAAATGAGACTTTTTTGTAAAGTTAAATTTTCAAATTACTACTTAGGAAGAAACTATTAGTGAGAACTTTTTTTCATAAGGACTACAGACTACAGAGTTTTGTCATCTTAAAAGCTGACAGAAATACATCTTTTCTTGAAACTCAGATCTAAAATTTGGAGCACCAATGGTCTCATTGGGTTTTCTCTTTTTTTTCCCCCTCTGGTCTGATTTAATTGTTTTTAAACATGGCAGTGTCCTTTGGGGTTACTATTGGTTGCCTAAAATGCACTCCAACCCCCACCTACCCACTATTTTCTTTAAAAAATTTAAAACACTGTGCTTTCAACTGATACACTTTGCTGTTGCTAGCATCTTACTCCACCCTCAATCTTTATGTTTATAGCTGAGAACCAAGGATACCCTGCAACCAAGTGGGGCCCAGAAGAAGACTCCACAGGCTCTTAGCAAAGCCATAAGCAACTCTCATATTTAAAGACATAGTTTTTCTGACACTTTGTTTGATGAGGAACTGTTTCAGTGTCCTTTCAGATTCCACCAGAGACCTGGGTCTATCCTCAGAACATATTATAATATAATCTATTTAGTGGTTTAACTACTGTCTATGTCTACTAGCCTTGAATTCACGTCTAGATTATACACCTTTTGTAAACATGGACCACATTTCACACACAATCTAAGACATTAAGCCTTCTGTGCTTCTGGACTCTTACACAAAAATAGGAAACATATTAGTAAAATGAGTAATTTTAAAAGTGGCTCTTACTGAAGTAAGACTGTAAGATATGTAACCCACTTAATGACCATCTTGGTACATGTCAATATGTGGAAAAGTTGGAAAGATTAATTCTGATCACTACGGAGTCTACCAATGCTCATGTCTTCCTTAGATCTCCCAGGGATCTGCTTAAAATGTAAATTCTCAAGAGCATGTGTGAGGTCTGAGATTCTGGATTGCTAACAACTCTACGGTGATGCTGATGTTGCTGGGTCCAGGGACCACACTTTGAGTAGCAAGGAAGAAACTGAACATTTCTGTCACCCAGACCCACCCCTGGGAGCTAAATAATCTTTGTCCTAATTTACCTCTGTGTTTGTTTTTAAAGCATCTAGTATTTGACAGAGATATTTTGCAGCTATGCTTTGAGAGATATGCTGTGGCCAACCACCCTGAACCACCTCTGACTTAACTACAGGAATGGCCATGCACAGATGAGACTGGAACTATCTGAAAGTTATTTTTGCTTCATTACCATGTTAAGATTTCTACCCAAGGTGGGAATTTGTACTGGACTAGGCACAATTCCCACCATGTGCAAAGGAGTGTGGAAGACTGCACATGTTCCAGCTAACCTGGCTGTTCCCAGAAATCTCTGCCCCTTTCCTAGAGCCCCAGTGACATGCCTGCCTCCTATCCCTTAAAGTTCCTCTACTCCCACCTCCCCTTGGGGAGAAGGTGTGTTTTGAGCATAAGCTCTCCCTTTATTCCTTAATCAATGAATAAAGTTTCTGCTCTACTATACACAACCAGGTTTAAAAAGTAGCATTTGTGATTCCAGGCAAAGAACCCATTCAGGAGTCACTGACCCAGTGGGAATCATCTATACCTTCTATCCCAAGAACACTTAAATTGATCTTGTCTTATCTACATGTATAACTATTGCCCTTTTAAATTCCATTGTTTACTTTCAGGGGCTAACAACCACTTGTCTTCTTTTTATTCACACAAATTAAATTAGAATATAGAGTAGGGGACGACAGAGGATGAGATGACTGGATAGCATCACCAACTCAATGGACATGAGTTTGAGCAAATTTGGGGAGACAGTGAAGGACAGGGAACCCTGGTATCCTGCACTTATGGGGTTGCAAAGAGCCGGATATGACTTAGCAACTAACAATAACAGACATTGCTAGGACAGAGATTTTGTCTATTTTATTCACTGCTGTTACCCCCGTGCCTGGACCAATGCCTCACTGCTGCTGCTGCTGTCACTTCAGTCGTGTCCGACTCTGTGCGACCCCATAGATGGCAGGCCACCAGGCTCCTCTCTCCCTGGGATTCTCCAGGCAAGAACACTGGAGATGCCTCACTGGAAGACCTCAAATAGAAGGCACATGAATACTCTGAGTGAATCAATAAAACAAGCTCTTCTACTATAAATAAGTGGTTTGTCCTCAAATTCCAGTCCCTATTGATATTTTGAACAATCTCTCTTTTTATTTTTAAGCTGTTGTTTTCTAACCTGGCAAAATTCGTTTCAAAGTGAAGCATCTGGTCCACCATATTATCATCAACAAAGCTCATCATGTTGATATATGGCAAAACCAATACAGTATTGTAAAGTAAAATAAAGTAAAAAGAAAAAAAGAAATAAAGGTAGAATCTGCTGCTGCTGCTAAGTCACTTCAGTCGTGTCTGACTCTGTGTGACCCCATAGACGGCAGCCTACCAGGCTCCCCGTCCCTGGGATTCTCCAGGCAAGAACACTGGAGTGAGTTGCCATTTCCTTCTCCAATGCATGAAAGTGAAAAGTGAAAGTGAAGTCGCTCAGTCGTGTCTGACTCTTAGCGACCCTGTGGACTGCAGCCAACCAGGCTCCTCCATCCATGGGATTCTCCAGGCAAGAGTACTGGAGTGGGGTGGCATTGCCTTTTCTGGTAGAATCTGGGAGATGAGATAAAGTCTAACTCCTTTTTCCCTTTCAGTTTAGTCGAATTTCATGTGCTTATAGAGTATTATGTGCAGAAGCCTTGCACCTAACTCTTCAGATCAGACTGCCTAGAGGGAAATGGCTTTAAGATAGTGGTGGGGGGCAGGTGCAATGACAAGAAACCTGTAAAGCACCCTTGCTTAGGGCTGCCTTTAGGGGAGAGAACAAGAACTTTAGAGTGCAAGCTCGTACCTCTCCATTCTCTGATCAAGGAACAAAGATTTTCTTTACTTCTGAACTGAACTCAGCCTCATTCTGTTGGCACAAGCAACACCAGGTAGAAAGACACATGTTGGAGACAGATTCACCCAGGTTATAGAGACTCAGATAATTCATATCAACACATCTATAATACACAGCCATTTTACTGGACACACTGGAAACCCCTATTAAATATCTGCTACTAAAGATAAACCAGTAACATCATAGGTAGGGCTGGTGTTAAGTTGATATGAATAGTGATGGCCAACCAGCCTTTGATAGCCTGGGCCCTTGATTGGGTACTGCCTGCTCCACTGGATGCTGAATACATTAAATATTCAAAGAGTTTTAAAAAGTTACAGGAATTCTCTCTTACCAAACCATAATTAAAGTAAAACATTTAAAATAACTCCACTTCAAAATTATATTATGTAAATTACTGGCAGTTGAATGAATTGATAAACAAATGAACAAATGACTGAAAGAATGCATTGGGACAGATGGTCTAAAAAAAAGCATAATTGATTAGGAAAGTCCAGGACTTGAGAGCCCCCTCATCCCAGGTCTTGTTCTGTTCTGTAACTTGGGGCAAGTCACATTGCCTGTTGATAAATATGGTAGGAGACTGACCTTGAAGGAGTAGACACACCTCACACATGGCCCCAGGGAACCCCTCTGCCACAGCCACCATAAGAGCTTTGCAACAGGGTGTAATTGATACTTTACTCTTCCTAAGTATCAGAGGCAGGGGTAGGGTACTGGGAAACTAGACCAGATTAGTTCCTTTACCTGTGGATCCCATCCATATGTAACATGCACTATCACATAGGAGTTTGGCTAACAGCTCAGTCACTGTCAGGAATGAACAGTAGAGAAATTAACAGGCAGAAATATCTCTGAGTGACTCTGAAACACTGCACATCTGATGAAAGCTATGGAGCATGTCTGCTAGAAAATGCTCATGGACTCAGCTTCATGATTTCTGAGGATTCCTAAACCATGAACCACAGGAAGTGGGGTGGCCACAGAGAGATGTGGACCAGGTAAGAATTGCTGATTCTGAGGGAACAGGACTCCACCTGCCACGGGACTCCTCCTGCCACAAGAATGCACGACTATCTCCAAGAAGGGTATTTTTCCTGGCCTAGTGCACCTCAACTATCTTTCAAGGCAAAATGCACAGTCTCCATCTCATACCTCTGGGAGAATTTTAACTGCCAACAGATGAAACCTCTGTCCTGCAGCAGATCTCTGAAACATTAGATAGTGTACAGAAACTATCATCACAAAAATCCTCTGAAGTCCTTACAACCTATTTTGGCTTTCTTTTTCACCAAATTATTTCCAAGTAAGTTCTGCAGGATGATAGAATTACTGGATTTCAGAGCTTCAGGCCTCTCAGATATGACTGAGGTCAAATATCAAGACTCACTTCCTGCCTGATTAACACAGCTACTAGCAGCCAGGCGTTAATGAAGTAAGTGCTCTCTATCTTCACTCAGAACTCTTAACCAAGAACTATATATTTCTTCATCTCCCTCAATACCACTATATAACCCAGCCAGCAGTTTGCTGCATTTAAATAATTCATTTATTAATGCTAATTGGGCAGTATTTATAGGAGAGTTGTATTTGTTCTGTTGTGTACATTATGTCTTTAACAGCTTTAAATATATAATCTACAGTTTATAAGAACTAACCAAGAATCCTATTTTTGTCCCAGGCTGTTTTAACCATATTTTACCGAAGGAGAAGTTCTGAAGTATCAGAATGCCCATCTAATAGAAATGTAGAAGAGCTGCCTGAAATTAACTGGAGTGAACAAGCATGAAATGTCTCTAAAAACATTCTGTAAATAACATTTGAAGGCTTGACAATCTAAAATTCAGTTCAGTTCAGTTCTGTTGCTCAATCATGTCCAAGTCTTTGTGACCCCGTGAGATACAGCTCACCAGGCCTCCCTGTCCAACACCAACTTGCGGAGCCTAAACAAATTCATGTCCATTGAGTCAGTGATGCCATCCAGCCATCTCATCTTCTGTCGTCTGCTTCTCCTCCTGCCTTCAATCTTTCCCTGCACCAGGGTCTTTTCAAATGAGTCAGCTCGTTGCATCAGGTGGCCAAAGTATTGGAGTTTCAGCTTCAACATCAGACCTTCCAATGAACACTCAGGACTAATCTCCTTTAGGATGGACTGGTTAGATCTCCTTGGAGTCCAAGGGACTCTCAAGAGTCTTCTCCAATACCACAGTTCTAAAGCATCAATTCTTCAGCGCTCAGCTTTCCTTATAGTCCAACTCTCACATCCATACATGACTCCTGGAAAAACCATAGCTTTGACTAGATAAACCTTTGCAGGCAAAGTAATGTGTCTGCTTTTTAATATGCTATCTAGGTTGGTCATAATTTTCCTTCCAAGGAGTAAGCGTCTTTTAATTTCATGGCTGTGGTCACCATCTGCAGTGATTTTGGAGCCCCAAAAAATAAAGTCTGCCACTGTTTCCACTGTCTCACCATCAAAGAGGAACTAAAAAGCCTCTTGATGAAAGTGAAAGACAAGAATGAAAAAGTTGGCTTAAAGCCCAACATTCAGAAAATGAAGATCATGGCATCCAATCCCATCATTTCAAGGGAAATAGATCAAAAAAGATCTTCATGACCCAGATAACCATGATGGTGTGATCACTCACTTAGAGACAGACATCCTGGAATGTGAAGTCAAGTGGGCTTAGAAAGCATCTCAATGAACAAAGCTAGTGGAGGTGACAAATTCCAGTCGAGCTATTTTAAATCCTAAAAGATGATGCTGTGAAAGTGCTGCACTCAATATGCCAGCAAAACTGGCATTTGGAAAACTCAGCAGCCGCCACAGGACTGGAAAGGGTGAGTTTTCATTCCAATCCCAAAGAAAGGCAATGCCAAAGAACATTCAAACTACTGCACAATTGCACTCATCTCACATGCTAGTAAAGTGATGCTCAAAATTCACCAAGCCAGGATTCAACAGTATGTGAACTGTGAACTTCCAGAAGTTCAAGCTGGTTTTAGAAAAGGCAGGGGAACCAGAGATCAAATTGCCAACATCCATGGATCATCTAAAAAACAACAGAATTCTAGAAAAATATCTATTTCTGCTTTATTGACTATGCCAAAGCATTTGACTATGGATCAGAACAAATTGGAAAATTCTGAAAGAGATGGGAATACCACACCACCTGACCTGTCTCGAGAAACCTGTATGCAGGTCAGGAAGCCACAGAACTGGACATAGAACAACAGACTGGTTCCAAATCGGGAAAGGAGTATGTCAAGGCTGTATGTTGTCACCCTGCTTATTTAACCTATATGCAGAGTACATCATGAGAAATGCTGGGTCGGATGAAGCGCAGGCTGGAATCAAGATTGCCAGGAGAAACATCAATGACCTCAGATATGCAGATGACACCACCCTTATGGCAGAAAGCAAAGAAGAACTGAAGAGCCTCTTGATGAAAGTGAAAGAGGAGAGTGAAAAGGTTGGCTTAAAGATCAACATTCAGAAAACTAAGATCATGGCATCTGGTCCCATCACTTCATGGCAAATAGATGGTGAGACAGTGGAAACAGTGACAGACTTTATTTTTTGGGCTCCAAAATCACTGCAGATGGTGACCACAGCCATGAAATTAAAAAATGCTTACTCCTTGGAAGGAAAGTTATGACCAATCTAGACAGCATATTAAAAAGCAGAGACATTACTTTGCCTTCAAAGGTTTATCCAGTCAAAGCTATGGTTTTTCCAGTGGTTATGTATGGCTGTGAGAGTTGGACTATAAAGAAATCTGAGCACCAAAGAATTGATGCTTTTGAATTGTGATGTTGGAGAAGACTCTTGAGATTCCTTTGGACTGCAAGGAGATCCAACCAGTCCATCCTAAAGGAGATCAGTCCTGAGTGTTCATTGGAAGGTCTGATGCTGAAGCTGAAACTCCTATATTTTGGCCACCTGATGCAAAGACCTGACTCATTTGAAAAGATCCTGATACAGGGAAAGATTGAGGGTGGAGGAGATGGGGACTACAGAGGATGAGATGGTTGGATGGCATCACCGACTCAGTAGACATGAGTTTTGGCAAGCTCTGGGAGTTGGTGATGGACAGAGAGGCCTGATGTGCTGCAGTCCATGGGGTCGTGAAGGGTCGGATATGACTGAACGACTGAACTGAGCTGATCTGAACTCCCATTAGTCTGTCAGCTGATTTCTCAACAGAAATTCTACAAGGAAATGGCCTGATACATTTAAAGTAATGAAAGGGAAGAAAGTAAAACCAAGAATACTCCACCCAGCAAGACTCTTGTTTAAGATTTGATGGAGAAATCAAAAGCTATCCAGATAATCGAAAGTTCAGAGAATTCAGCACCACCAAACCAGCTTCACAATAAATGCTAAAGGAACTTCTGTAGGCATGAAATTCAAGAGAAAATAAAGACTTACACAAAATAAACCCAAAGCAATTAAGAAAATGGTAATAGGATCACATATATTGATAATTACATTAAATATAAATGGATTAAATGCACCAAAAAAGACAGAGACTCACTGAGCAGATGAAAACATGTTGCATGGATGCATTTCCACTTACAATGTTACTCTGCTTGATCCCCCCAAATTGTATGTGATTATTGTATATTATTAAGTTAATCATGTTCCCTTTATGACTTGCAATTTTAATTATCTTTTTTTTTTTTGGTCTGGCTATTGATTTATTTGATAAACACCTTTTACTATTGTGATTATGTAACCATTACTCACATAATACCATTGTATCAGGATTGGTCAACAGAAAAATAATAGAAATCTGTATCATCAAAACTGCTATTTAATACAAAAACCTGTAATCACTTTTTAAAATCCAGATGCATATCAGAATTATCTTGGAATTTTTTGAAAAATATAAATACCCAGGTATTGCTTTTTTTCTCCAGAACTCCAGATGTTTCTAATAAGCAGCCATGTTAAAAAACAACTGGACTATATGGTGATCTTTTAATTTTACCTAGCTTGTTTCACTCCCATTTCATTTGTTTTCCAATTTATCTCTCTTTTTTATTGATGTACTTTCTCAACCCCTTATCAATCATAGTAGAAAAACTTGTGTATACCTATATATAAATATGTATAATATATGTATTTCAGAAAACTGAACAATTCTTGCCTAACTAAAAACTTTATGACATCTTGATTCTACTTGTTTGACTTAGTATGAATAGAGTGCTAGATGTCTAATTTTAAAAAAATAGACATGCAACAAGTAACAGAGGTTTACTATATAGCACAGGGAACTACAGTTAATATTTTATAACACCTGTAATGGAAAATAATTTCAAAAATAATATATATGTATAACTGAATCGCCTTGCTGTGCACCTGAAACATTGTAAGTCAACAATGTTTCAATAAATATATATATATATATTAAGAAAAGCATTAAAAATAAACACTTCAAAAAAAGAAAGAGGTCCAACAGCCTAACACCACAGTACTAACAATGACATCCCTCTTGTGTGAGTGTCAAGTGTTGGGAAACATGGTTTTTCCCAGTCACCTGCTCTCGGATGCTCTTGGATGGTCTTTTGCAAATTGTTTTCAGCCCAGCACGTTGATATCACTACTTCCTTGTTTCCAAGTTTAATAATGGAATCTTTCTTTCTCTCTCTCATTTAGACACATTATCTTTATTTGGGGAGAAGAAAAAATAACTTTCTAACTATCTATTTAACAATGGGCCACATCTCAATAACCTTCGCACATGATGACTTTAACTGGGGGCACTTTTTTTGCATGCAGTATAATTAAGGATTTATTTGGAATACCTTATGTTATAAACTGAAATAAACCTGGAAAACTACAAAAAAAAAGAAAAAAGAATAAGAAGAAGGACAGGGACTGTTTGTCTCAATGCTGGGGACCACAACTTACAACCAGTAGATGATCAGTAAATGCTTGATGAGTGGAAAGACCCCCTCTTCTTACCTGTTAGAACCTGAGGCCAAGAGAAGTGGCTGGCACAGCTCTTCCAAGGCTCTGTTCCAGCAGAACCAGAACATCTAACATCTCCACCTACATCCCAACTCCCTGTCCAATAATAGTTTTTAAATGTCTACTTATGTTTAAAAATGGCTGAATTCCTCATTATTTCTTAGTGGCCTTTAGTTTGTAAGGCAAAACTATTAGGTACCAAATATTTAACCCACATAAGCACCATGATTTGCCTTCAATGCTCAGCTAAACCCTAGGAAATGTATTACATGTCTGACGGTTCCATTTCCTTGATTGACAGACACAGAACTTAGAAGCTTGGATAGTCTGGTTCTAGGAACCAGAGCTTCCAAAGTATCAATACATGTGGTTTTCTCTTCATGTGATCACAAACCAGCAATAAAATCCACCATAAATAATCTACTGTAAATTTTACTTTGAAAATAAACTATAGGAAAGAGTTCAACTGAATATACCACTGAAGCAGTAAAAAACGCATGGCCCTGAATCCTTTTGGGCAAAGCAGGCCTATAATCTTTGCAGTATAATACTTATTTGGGCTTCTATTTTCCTGAAGAAATGAGATTCTGCTAAGAGATAGAGGAAGGGGAGGAAAACAAGCACCGGTGTGCCGACTGCTCTAAGATTAGTGACTTTGAAGATTTAAACTTGATCCCAAATCCTTGAATAATAAATAAATCAGCATCTGGAGACCCTACAGGTCTTGAACATGAAGAACCTGGTTAACCATGGTCATGAGCACCCAGAGGCTGAAATAACAGAAATCCAGTCCCACTTAAGGCTCCCAACTTGATGACCATAGTTTTTACGTTAACTGACAAAGTGGAGCAACTTCACAGCCATAATAGTATGGACTTCTCCAAATACTTCCTCACTACAGCTTCATAATAAAATGAGATCTGTATGGGCCTTTGTAGTTAACCATTCTGTGCTTGGCTCACTGCCTGGACCAAACAATATGTTTTGAATACATCTACACAAGATGCTCCCCTGAATAGTTTGCATTAATCCTCACAAGAGTCTTGTGAAACAAGAAGGGCATGTGAAATTACTCTCATTTAACAAGAAAGGAGGTTCCCAGATATCATTTCCTCATCATCAGTAAGGTTCACTAGTCACTGACCATGAGCTAAGTGTTGTGAGTGTATTAATAAGCTTATTTCTAACACAGTCAAAAAGTATATTAATAGAATCCTCATTTAGAGATAAGAAAACGGACACAAAGAAATTAAGTAACCAGCACATAAGAATTATATTAATATAGCTATAACCTGCTATTACCATTTGTAACTAGCACCAGGACTGAACCCAGGCAGCTGGCTTCAGGCAGAGCCACACTTTTAAACCAAGACAGACCACATCCTGCCTTGAGATTTGCCTGCCCAATAGGAACCATCTGCTTTGGCCTTGGTCACATGGTGAGTTGATGGCCAGGCCAGGACTACTGCTGTCCTCCCTCCAGTCCACATACCACATACCTGCTTCAACAAGTCCTGTCAATCATCACCTACAAAAACAAAGCTTCCCTGGGCCTCAGCACAAGTCCAACCAACTGAACAGAGGGGCATGTGCACTGATGTACTAATGCTTCATAGAAACCCATGGCAGGAGGCTACCTTCAGAAGCAAAACAAGCCAAAGGCCTCAAGGTGAAAGAAAAAACTACGGAGAAACCTCCAGGGACACTTATATTGGGAAACTTACTACTGAAGATTCATGTGCTATGTACTGTAAAGGGTCTTACCTGTCACCAAGTGTCCACTGTAAAACTATAAAGTTAGTTTCTTTGAAAAATATGCTTACATTTTACCAGTTTGGTATTTTAATAAATTTTTATTACTATTTTTATGTAAACCTCAATGCATGGGCATATGTCAGAGTTCTGTGATTCCAGAAATGGATGGGAAAAGAAAGAAACACACAGCCTGTCTCTTGAAGATTCATTGTAAGACGATCCTATCTAGACAACAGCCTAACTTAACACTATATGACACAGCCAGCTTTTAGAAACTGGTCAACAACATTAAAGCATGTTTGCATCTAACATAGGATATGTTATATGCCACATAACAAACGGGCTTCTAAATCATTCTGCAAAGTGAACATTTATCTTTACACACACACACAAATTGGAATAAAAACTTATATGCCCCTATATTCAGATCAGTACATTTTTTTTGTAGAAAATAGATCAATATGCACAGTGATTATCTTCTAAGTATCTCATCCATTTTCAAATATCAAATGTAATCAGGAACTAAATGCATTAATAAGACATACTGAGAAAGTTGGTATCTGACTTACCTATTGGATTTCTATCGAAGAACAGCATTGGAGCTCTGAAAATGGACTTCAACATTTTGTTGTGCAAAGTTTGTGAAGAATTAACAAGGACGTAGAATATCAACAGAGATCTTGTGATGCCATAAAGGATGGTACCTTCAGTTAGAACTGAAATAAAGTAACATCACTCAGCACAAGATCTCTACCTTTCCTTCTATTATGTGAAAGCATGGCAGACAGCTTACAAAAATGTTATGTGTCTTATTCTATAAATATAATTTATATATAAATTCACCTATAGACTATAAAATAAATATATAATGGATTCTATGAGAGTTTAATACTTTCACTAGGTACATTTACCAAGAAGAATATAAAAATAAGTATGGTTCTCTTATTAAATAGAAACATGAGAAAAAAAATCAGGTGTAAAATACCATTTCAGATTTTCCTAATCCAATTACAAGTACTAATAAAAACTCAGAAGAAAGAAAATGATTTAAAAAAAAGTAGTATCTTCCTTTTGCCATATTTCAAATCCTTTTGCCATATTTACATGTCCCATAATCTAAAATTGAGAAATGTTTTAATAACACCATGAATTAAAAGGGAATAGGAAAGATGACTTACCATTTCCTTATAAATGGTACATGTATATGGAAATTTACTTCCATGTAAAGTAACAATTTCCATGCCCAAGCAGCTTTAAAGAGTATAAAAAGACGATATTAAGTTGCAAGCAGACAATCTCTTCAATAATTGAATTGCAAGAAAACATGTACTATATTTTCAGTCAGTTCAGTTCAGTTGCTCAGTCGTGTCTGACTCTTTGCGACCCCATGAATCACAGCACGCCAAGCCTCCCTATCCATCACCAACTCCCAGAGTTCACTCAGACTCATGTTCACCGAGTCAGTGATGCCATCCAGCCATCTCATCCTCGGTCATCCCCTTCTTCTCCTGCCCACAATCCCTCCCAGCATCAAAGTCTTTTCCAATGAGTCAACTGTTCGCATGAGGTGGCCAAAGTACTGGAGTTTCAGCTTCAGCATCATTCCTTCCAAAGAAATCCCAGGGCTGATCTCCTTTAGAATGGACTGGTTGGATCTCCTTGCAGTCCGTGGGACTCTCAAGAGTCTTCTCCAACACCACAGCTCAAAAGCATCAATTCTTCGGTGCTCAGCCTTCTTCACAGTCCAACTCTCACATCCACACATAACCACTGGAAAAACCATAGCCTTGACTAGACGGACCTTAGTCGGCAAAGTAATGTCTGCTTTTGAATATGCTATCTATGTTGGTCATAACTTTTCTTCCAAGGAGTAAGCTTCTTTTAATTTCATGGCTGCAGTCACCACCTGCAGTGATTTTGGAGCCGCCAAAAATAGAGTCTGACACTGTTTCCACTGTTTCCCCATCTATTTCCCATGGAGTGATGGGAGCGGATGCCATGATCTTAGTTTTCTGAATGTTGAACTTTAGGCCAACTTTTCACTCTCCTCTTTCACTTTCATCAAGAGGCTTTTTAGTTCCTCTTCACTTTCTGCCATAAGGGTGGTATTATCTGCATAGCTGAGGTTATTGATATTTCTCCTGGCAATCTTGATTCCAGCTTGTGTTTCTTCCAGTCCAGCATTTTTTACCATGAGATAATTAATCAAAATGAGCAAGTAATCTTTCACTTTATAGAAACACAAAGCATGGGGGTGGTCCTAAGATGGCAGAGAAATAAGACAGGGAGACCACTTTCTCCCCCACAAACTCATTGAAAGATCATTTGAACGCTGAGCAAATTCCACAAACATCTGAATGCTGGCAGAGGACACCAGCCACCCAGAAAGGCAGCCCATTGTCTTCGAAAGGAGGTAGGACAAAAGATAAAAGATAAAAAGAGACAGAAGAGGTAGGGACAGAGACCCATCCTGGGGAGGGAGTCGTGAAAGAGGAGAAGTTTCCAAACACCAGAAAACCCTCTCACCAGTGGGTCAGTGGGGAGTTTTGGAATGTCATAGGGCAACATAACCAGGAGGAAAATAAATAAAGAAATAAAACCCACAGATTACGTGCCTAACCACAACTCCCAGCAGAGAAGTAGCCCAGATGCTTGCAACTGCCACCAGCAAGCGGGGACTGAACAGGGAGGCGTGGGCTGCATGGCTTAGGGTAAGGACCAGGCCTGAATGCTCTGAAGACAATATGAGGGAACATGCTGCGATTCATGGGGTTGCAAAGAGTCGGACACGACTGAGTGACTGAACTGAACTGAACTGAACTGAACGTGAGACAGCAACCCAAACTGTGGGATAGCCAGAGAGAAAAAAAGAAAGAGAGAGAACATTCCCGTGAAAAGCTCTAACCTAAGGCACTGCCAGGCCCACTCACAGAACAAAGGACTGAGTGAATACAAGAGGAGAGCTAGCCAGCTGCAGACCGGCCCATACCCCACTAGAGGCAGAGAGGCAGGCGGGCAACAGCCAGAGCTAGAAAGGGACAATCTCGGTCCCAGAGACCACATCCTCCACCAAACTGCAAGCAGACTCCCAGTTGCTAACCTAATGTTCCTGGGATCCTGGACAGTTGACAGGCACCAGGAGGGTCACAGCCAGAGATCAGCTCCCCAGAGGAGACACACAGCACACCAGCACACATGGGACGACGCTCCCACTGAGCTCCCAGGAAGCCAGTGGCTAGGACCAAGGAGGTGATAAGACCCACCACACACCTGGGGAGAGTGCACTCACCAAGCACCTGGTCACCTGAGCTGCTTGGACCTGGGAAGGGCACAAAACACAGGCCCAACCAAGTATGTGCCTTTGTGGAGTACCCAAGAACCTGAACCTGAGCAGCTTAGACCTGGGAAGTGCACGCAACCCAGGGCCCACTTTAGACAGTTCCCCTGCAGAGCAACCTGAAGCCTGAGCAGTGTAGACAGGGAAAGCACAGGCACCGTGAGTGGGGGCAAACCCAGTGTGGTCCAGACAATGTGAGCACTCCCCACACATGCCAGTGATATTTGTTTGCAGTGTTCCTCCCTCCCCACAGCACAACTGAATGAGTGAGCCTAAATAAGTGACCACCTTCACCCCCTTGTGTCAGGGCGGAAATTAGACACTGAAGAGACTCACAAACAAAAGCCGCCAAAATAAACAGAGGGAACCGCTTTGGAAGAGATCGGTGCAACAGATTAAAACCCTGTAGTTAGCAATGACTACATTGGAAGGGGCCTATAGACCTTGAGAAGAAGTATAAGCTGGAACAAGGAATTATCTGAAAGTGTACTGACCCCACATTGCCCGCAGTACCTCCAGAGAAATTCCTAGATATATTTTACTATTATCATTTTTTTTAATTTTTTAATTTTATCTACTTTATTACTCCATTAATTTTCATTTTTATAACCTACTATCTTGCAAAAAAAGAACCTATTTTTAAAGCAAATTTCATATATGCTTTTTATAATTTTTGTGATTTTGTTTTTTTTTTAATGTTGTATTTTTGAGACTTTAACCTCTACTCTTGATTTTTAATCTTTGCTTTTTTGTATTTGTTATCAATTTTGTACCTTTAAGAATCCAATCTTCAGTACCCATGTTTAGTTAGGAGTGTGATTACTGGCTTGTTTGCCCTCTCCGTCTTTTGACTCTCTTTGTTCTCCCCGAGGTCACCTCTATCTCCTCCCTCCCACCTCTTCTCTACCCAACTCTGTGAATCTCTTTGGGTATTCTGAGCTGTGGAGAACACTTAGGGAACTGATCACTGGCTAGATCTGTCTCTTGCCTTTTGACACCCCATGTTCTCCTCTTGGTCACCTCTATCTCCTTCCTCCCTCTTCTCTTCTCTATGTAACTCCATGAACCTCTCTGGATGTTCCAGGCTGTGGACAGAACATAGGAATTTGATTACTGGCTAGATTGCTCTCTTCCCTTTTGATTCATCCTCTTCTCCTCCTGGTCACCTCTATCTCCCTTCTCCCTTTTCTCTTCTCCATGTAACTCTGTGAACCTCTCTGTGTGTCCCTCACTGTGGAGAATCTTTTCTCCTTTAACCTATATGATTTATCATAGGTGCTGTATGGATGGAGAAGTCTTCAGGCTACTGTAGAGTAAGACTGAAAGCCAGAGGCAGGAGGCTTAAATCCAAAACCTGAGAACACCAAAAACTCCTGACTCCAGGGAACATTAATGAACAAGAGCTCATCAAAAAGCCTCCATAACTACAATGAAACCAAGCTCCACCCAAAAGCCAACAAGTTCCAGAGCAAGACATACCAAGCTACTTCTCCAACAACACAGGAACATAGCCCTGAGCATTAAAATACAGGCTGCCCAAAGTCACACCAAACCCACAGATGCATCAAAATTCACTACTGGACACTTCATGGCACTCCAGAGAGAAGAGATCCAGCTCCACCCACCAGAACACCGACGCAAGTTTCCCTAACCAGGAAACCTTGACAAGCCACTCGACCAACCACACCCACAGGGAGGAACCTCCACAATAAAGAGGAACCACAAACTTCCAGCATACAGAAAGGTCACCCCAAACACAGCAATCTAAACAAGATAAAAAGGCAGAGAAATATTCAGCAGGTAAAGGAACATGATAAATGCCCAACAAACCAGACAGAAGAGGAGGAGATAGGGAGTCTACCTGAAAAAGAATTCAGAAAATGATAGCAAAGATGGTCCAAAATCTTGAAAACAAACTAGAGCTACAGATAAATAGTCTGGAGACAAGAATTGAGAAGATGCGTGAAATGTTTAACAAGGACCTAGAAGAAATAAAAAAGAGTCAATCACTAATAAATAACGCAATAACTGAGATCAAAAGCACTCTGGACCGAGCCAACAGTAGAATAACTGAAGCAGAAGATAGAATAAGTGAGGTGGAAGATAGAATGGTGGAAATAAATGAAGCAGAGAGGAAAAAAGAGAAAAAATTAAAAGAAATGAGGGAAACCTCAGAGACCCCTGGGACAATGTCACATGCCCCAACATTCAAATCATAGGAGTCCAAGAAGAAGAATACAAAAAGAAAGGCCATGAGAAACTACTTGAGGAGATAATAGTTGAAAACTTCCCTAAAATGGAGAGGGAAATATCCACCAAAGTCCAAGAAACCCAGAGAGTTCCAAACAGGATAAACCCAAGGTGAAATACCCCAGACACATATTAATCAAATTGACAAAGATCAAACAAAAAGAACAATTATTAAAAGCAGCAAGGGGAAAACAACACACAAGGGGATTTCCATAAGGATAACAGTGGATCCTTCAATAGAAACTCTACAGCCAGAAGGGAATGGCAGGACATACTTAAAGTAATGAAAGAGAAAAACCTAAAACCCAGACTACTATACCCAGCAAGGATCTCATTCATATATGAAGGAAAAATCAAAAGCTTTACAGACAAGCAAAAACTGAGAAAATTCAGCACCACCAAACCAGCTCTTCAACAAATGCTAAAGGATCTTCTCTAGACAGGAAACACAGGAAAGGTGTATATATTCGAACTCCAAACAACAAAGTAAATGGCAATTGGATTATACTTATCAATAATTACCTTAAATGTAAATGGGTTGAATGCCCCAACCAAAAGACAAAGACTGGCTGAATGGAAATAAAAGCAAGACTCCTATAGAAGCTGTCTACAAGAGACCCACCTCGAAACAAGGGACACATACAGACTGAAAATGAAGGGCTGGAAAAATATATTTTATGCAAATGGAGACCACAAGAAAGCAGGAATGGCAATACTCCCATCAGATAAAATACACTTTGAAATAAACACTGTGAAAAGAGACAAAGAAGGACACTACATAATGATTAAAGGATCAATCCAAGAAGAAGATATAACAATTATAAATATATATGCACCCAACATAGGAGCACCGCCATATGTAAGGCAAATGCTAACAAGTATGAAAGGGGAAATTAATAGTAACACAATAATAGTGGGAAACTTTAATACCCCACTCACTTTAATACACCTATGGATAGATCAACTAAACAGAAAATTAGCAAGCAAACACAAACTTTAAATGATATAATGGACCAGTTAGACTTAATTGATATCTATAGGACATTTCACCCCAAAACAATGACTTTCACCTTTTTCTCAAATGCACACGGACCCTTCTCCAGGATAGATCACATCCTGGGCCATAAATGTAGCCTTGGTAAATTGAAAAAAAAAAAATGAAATCATTCCAATTATCTTTTCTGATCACAATGCAGTAAGATTAGATATCAACTACAGGAAAATAAAGACTATTAAAAATACAAACATAAGGAGGCTAAACAACACACTTCTGAAAAACCAACAAATCAGAAGAAAGCACAAAAGAAATCAAACTATGCATAGAAACAAATGACAATGAAAACATGACAACCCAAAACATCTGAGACTCTGTAAAATCAGTGCTAAAGGGAAGGTTCACAGCAATACAAGCTTACCTCAAGAAACAAGAGAAAAATCAAATAAATAACCTAACTCTACACCTAAAGCAACTAGAAAAGGAAGAAATAAAGAACCCCAGGGTCAGTAGAAGGAAAGCAATCATAAAAATTAGGGCAGAAATTAATGAGAAAGAAACAAAGGAGACATGGCAAAAATCAACAAAGCTAAAAGCTGGTTCTTTGAGAAGATAAATAAAATAGACAAACCATTAGCCATACTCATCAAGAAAAAAAGGGAGAAGATTCAAATCAACTAAATTAGAAATGAAAATGGAGAAATCACAACAGACAACACAGAAATACAAAGGATCATAAGAGACTGCTATCAGCAACTATATGCCCAAAAAAAGGACAACTTGGAAGAAATGGACAAATTCCTAGAAAAGTATAACTTTCCAAAACTGAACCAGGAAGAAATAGAAAAAAAAATTTTTTAAGTATTTATTTATTTTTGGGTGCACTGGGTCTTCATTGTTGCAAGCAGGCTTTCTCTAGCTGCAGTGAGTAGAGGCTACTCTCTAGTTGCAGTGTGCAGACTTATTGCGGTGGCTTCTCTTGTTACAGAGTACGGGCTCTAGGGCACAAGGGCTTCAGTAGTTGCTGCACGTGGGTTCGGTAGATGCAGCTCCCGGCCTCTAGAGCACAGACTCAAGTGTTCTAGCACCGGGTCTTAGTTGCTCCATGGCATATGGAATCTTCCCCGACCTGGGATCGAACCCGTGTCCCCTGCATTGGCAGGAGGATTCTTAACCACTGGACCACCAGGGAAGTCCAGGAAGAAATAGAAAATCTTAACAGACCCATCACAAGCTTGGAAATTGAACCTGTAATAGAAATCTTCCAGCAAACAAAAGCCCAGGACCAGACAGCTTCACAGCTGAATTCTACCAAAAATTTAGAGAAGAGCTAGCACCTATCCTACTCAAACTCTTCCAGAAAATTGCAGAGGAAGGTAAACTCCCAAACTCATTCTATGAGGCCGCCATCACCCTAATACCAAAACCTGACAAAGATGCCACAAAAAAGAAAACTACAGGCCAATATCACTGATAAACATAGATGCAAAAATCCTTAACAAAATTCTAGCAAACAAAATCCAACAACATATTAAAAAGATCATACATCATGACCAGGTGGGCTTTATCCCAGGGATACAAGGATTCTTTAATATCCACAAATCAATCAATGTGATACACCACATTAACAAATTGAAAGATAAAAACCATATGATTATCTCAATAGATGCAGAGAAAGCCTTTGACAAAATTCAACATCCATTTATGATAAAAACTCTCTGGAAAGCAGGCATAGAAGGAACATACCTCAACATAATAAAAGCCATATACGACAAACCCACAGCAAACATTATCCTCAATGGTGAAAAACTGACAGCATTTCCCCTAAAGTCAGAAATAAGACAAGGGTGCCCACTCTCACCACTACTATTAAACAGCACTCAGAGAAGAAAAAGAAATAAAAGGAATCCAGATTGGAAAAGAAGTAAAACTCTCACTGTTTGCAGATGACATGTCCCTCTACATATAAAACCCTAAAGACACCACCAGAAAATTACAAGAGCTAACCAATGAATATAGTAAAGTTTCAGGATATAAAATTAACACACGTTGCATTCCTATACACTAACAATGAGAAAACAGAAAGAGAAATTAAAGAAACAATTCCATTCACCATTGCAATGAAACAGATAAAATACTTAGGAATAAATCTATATAAAGAAACAAAAGACCTATATATAGAAAATTATAAAACACTGATGAAAGAAATCAAAGATGATACAAATAGAGGGAGAAATATACCATGTTCATGGATTGGAAGAATCGATATAGTAAGAATGAGTAGACTACCCAAAGCAATCTATAGATTCAACACAATCCCTATCAAGCTACCAATGGTATTTTCCAGAGCACTAGAACAAATAATTTTACAATGTGTATGGAAATACAAAATAACCTTGTAGAGCCAAAGCAATCTTGAGAAAGAAGAATGGAACTGGAGGAGTCAACCTGCCTGACTTCAGGCTCTACTACAAAGCCACAGTCATCAAAACAGTATGGTACTGGCACAAAGACAGAAATATAGATCAATAGAACAAAATAGAAAGCCCAGAGATAAATCCACACACCTACGGACACCTTATCTTTGACAAAGGAAGCAAGAATATACAGTGGAGAAAAGACAATCTCTTTAACAAGTGGTGCTGGGAAAACTGGTCAACCACTTGTAAAAGAATGAACTAGAATACTTTCAAACACCATACACAAAAATAAACTCAAAATGGATTAAAGATCTAAATGTAAGATCAGAAACTATAAAACTCCTAGAGGAGAACATAGGCAAAACACTCTCTGACATAAATCACAGCAGGATCCTCTATGACCCACCTCCCAGAGTAATGGAAATAAAAGCAAAAATAAACAAATGGGACCTAATTAAACTTAAAAGCTTTTGCACAACAAAGGAAACTATAAGCAAGGTGAAAAGACAGCCTTCTGAATGGGAGAAAATAATAGCAAATAAAGCAACTGACAAAGAATTAATCTCAAAAATATACAAGCAGTTCCTGCAGTTCAATTCCAGAAAAATAAATGACTCAATCAAAAAAATGGCCCAAAGAACTAAACAGACATTTCTCCAGAGAAGACATACAGATGGCTAACAGATGCATGGAAAGATGCTCAACATCACTCATTATCAGAGAAATGCAAATCAAAACCACAATGAGGTACCATTTCACACCAGTCAGAATGGCTGCTATCCAAAAGTCTACAAATAATAAATGCTGGAGAGGGTGTGGAGAAAAAGGGACCCTCTTACACTGTTGGTGGGAATGCAAACTAGTACAGCCACTATGGAGAACAGTGTGGAGATTCCTTAAAAAACTGGAAATAGAACTGCCATATGACCCAGCAATCCCAGTGCTGGGCATACACACTGAGGAAACCAGAATCGAAAGACACACGTGTACCCCAATGTTCATTGCAGCACTGTTTACAATAGCTAGGACATGGAAGCAACCTGGATGTCCATTGGCAGATGAACAGATAAGAAAGCTGTGGCACATATACATAATGGAATATTACTCAGCTGTTAAAAAGAATGTATTTGAATCAGTTCTAATGAGGTGGATGAAACTGGAGCCTGTTATACAGAGTGAAGTGAGCTAGAAAGAAAAACACAAATACAGTATATTAACGCATATATATGGAATTAGAAAGTGGTAATGATGACCCTATATGTGAGACAGCAAAAAAGACGCAGATGTATAGAACAGTGTTTTGGACTCTATGGGAGAAGGCGAGGGTGGGGTGATTTGAGAATAGCATTGAAACATGTATATTATCATATGTGAAACATATCACCAGTCCAGGTTTGACACATGAGACAGGGTGCTCAGTGCTGGTATACTGGGATGACCCTGAGGGATGGGATGGGGAGGAAAGTGGGAGGGGTGTTCAGGATGGAGAACACATGTACACCCATGGCTGATTCATGTCAATGTATCACAAAAACCACTACAATACTGTAAAGTAATTAGCCTCCAATTAAAATAAATTAATTTTAAAAAAGAAACACAAAGCATTTGGAAATGAACACAATAACCTAAATTTAACTTTATTAATGATATAAATGAGTACCTGCTATGCATACAAAAATGAAAATAGCCCTCCTAACATCTCTTGAATTCACAATGCCAAAGAGAGTGGAGAAACCTCTGTAATATACATTCCATCAAATATTTTGTTTTCCTCTTTAGCTGATGAATCATTGTAATTTCAGCTTTGAAAGCTGTTCAAGTTCCTGAATTCCATCAATAGGCATTTGCCTTAGGCTACTGGGCTTCCCTGGTGGTTCAGATGGTAAAGAATCTGCCTGCAGTGCATTGCAACCCTGGTTCCATCCCTGGGCCAGGAAGATCCCCTGGAGTAGGAAATCACACCCCACTCAAGTATTCATGCCTGAGAAATTCCATGGACAGAGGAATCTGGCGGGCTACAGGCAATGGGGTCACAAAGTCAGACACAACTGAATGACTAACACACCATCCTATATGAATATATAACATAAGTCCATCTTTCTTTCTTTATCTTACCATAGTTCCTCAATTCAGAAAGTAAACAACTAAGGGATTCACATTTCTTAGCAAGTGATCAACATAATAAATACCAATTTTCAATGAGTGGGTTCTAACAAAGATAACACACTCTACCTTTGTAGAAAGCTTGTATGAGGGTTTCCTATGAGAATATATAATATTTTAGGTGAGAATTTCCTTTAAAAAGTATATAACACTACATATATTCTAAGCACTCCTGTGAAAACACAGAGAGCTGTGTTAATATTGGCGTGGCAAGCCAGATATTAATCACATAGTTGAGGACACAATAACATGGTGATCTCAAGGGAAGAAAGAAAAGGAATTCTAATTTCTAGACACTGGATTTCTCCCTGCTTAACTTCTTTCTTAAGTAGTGAAGCCCAAGAGATGAGTGTGGTGAAGGGGAGTTTGCATACCTGCAAGGGAATAACACTTTTATGTGGGACACTTTCTGCCAAAGGATTTCATTCAGGATCAATAAAAGCCATGGTTTATTCAGAAAGAATTGAAACAATCCAAACAACAGGGTGGGATCCGTTTCTAATCCCCTTGCCCATTCATGTAATGATGTAGGCTTTAGCTAAAGCAATCGATTAGAATAGACAGTAGTACATATTTCAAGTGTCTGATTTTCTCAATATGCAATCCTGGTTTAACTACCAAAATCCAGTACAGAGCAAATTAAGAGTCTTCATGCACCCACTTTCATCAGAGCAGAAAAAGAAATAAAAGGAATCCAAATTGGAAAAGAAGAAGTAAAACTCTCACTGTTTGCAGATGACATGATCCTCTACATGGAAAACCCTAAAGACTCCACCAGAAAATTAGTAGAGCTCATCAATGAATATAGTAAAGTTGCAGGATATAAAATCAACACACAGAAATCCCTTGCATTCCTATACACTAATAATGAGAAAGTAGAAAAAGAAATTAAGGAAACAATTCCATTCACCATTGCAATGAAAAGAATAAAATACTTAGGAATATACCTACCTAAAGAAACTAAAGACCTATATATAGAAAACTATAAAACACTGATGAAAGAAATCAAAGAGGACACTAATAGATGGAGAAATATACTATGTTCATGGATTGGAAGAATCAATATAGTGAAAATGAGTATACTATCCAAAGCAATCAACAGATTCAATGCAATCCCTATCAGGCTACCAGCCATATTTTTCACAGAATTAGAACAAATAATTTCAAGATTTGTATGGAAATACAAAAAACCTAGAATAGCCAAAGCAATCTTGAGAAAGAAGAATGGAACTGGAGGAATCAACTTGCCTGACTTCAGGCTCTACTACAAAGCCACAGTCATCAAAACAGTATGGTACTGGCACAAAGACAGACATATAGATCAATGAAACAAAATAGAAAGCCCAGAGATAAATCCACACACATATGGACACCTTATCTTTGACAAAGGAGGCAAGAATATACAATGGAGTAAAGACAATCTCTTTAACAAGTGGTGCTGGGAAAACTGGTCAACCACTTGTAAAAGAATGAAACTAGATCACTTTCTAACACCGCACACAAAAATAAACTCAAAATGGATTAAAGATCTAAACATAAGACCAGAAACTATAAAACTCCTAGAGGAGAACATAGGCAAAACACTCTCCGACATAAATCACAGCAGGATCCTCTATGATCCACCTCCCAGAATACTGGAAATAAAAGCAAAAATAAACAAATGGGATCTAATTAAAATTAAAAGCTTCTGCACAACAAAGGAAAATATCAGCAAGGTGAAAAGACAGCCTTCTGAATGGGAGAAAATAATAGCAAATGAAGCAACTGACAAACAACTAATCTCAAAAATATACAAGTAACTTATGCAGCTCAACTCCAGAAAAATAAACGACCCAATCAAAAAATGGGCCAAAGAACTAAATAGACATTTCTCCAAAGAAGACATACGGATGGCTAACAAACACATGAAAAGATGCTCAACATCACTCATTATTAGAGAAATGCAAATCAAAACCACAATGAGGTACCACTTCACACCAGTCAGAATGGCTGCAATCCAAAAATCTGCAAGCTATCAATGCTGGAGAGGGTGTGGAGAAAAGGGAACCCTCCTACACTGTTGGTGGGAATGCAAACTAGTACAGCCACTTTGGAGAACAGTGTGGAGATTCCTTTAAAAATTGCAAATAGAACTCCCTTACGACCCAGCAATCCCACTGCTGGGCATACACACCGAGGAAACCAGAATTGAAAGAGACACATGTACCCCAATGTTCATCGCAGCACTGTTTATAATAGCCAGAACATGGAAACAACCTAGATGTCCATCAGCAGATGAATGGATAAGAAAGCTGTGGTACATATACACAATGGAGTATTACTCAGCCGTTAAAAAGAATTCATTTGAATCAGTTCTGATGAGATGGATGAAACTGGAGCCGATTATACAGAGTGAAGTAAGCCAGAAAGAAAAACACCAATACAGTATACTAACACATATATATGGAATTTTGAAAGATGGCAATGACGACCCTGTATGCAAGACAGGAAAAAAGACACAGCTGTGTATAATGGACTTTTGGACTCAGAGGGAGAGGGAGAGGGTGGGATGATTTGGGAGAATGGCATTCTAACATGTATACTATCATGTAAGAATTGAATCGCCAGTCTATGTCTGACGCAGGATACAGCATGCTTGGGGCTGGTGCATGGGGATGACCCACAGAGATGTTATGGGGAGGGAGGTGGGAGGGGGTTCATGTTTGGGAACGCATGTAAGAATTAAAGATTTTAAAATTAAAAAATAAATAAATAAATAAAAGTGAAAAATAAAATAAAATACTCATTCTAATTAATTCACAGAGTAAATGCAACGCAGACTCTTCATCTGTTAAGACATTACTGAATTACTCCTGGGAGCTCTAGTTGTTCACACAGGCTCCTAGTAAACACCTCAGACTCTCGTGTAGCAGACCAGATGATTTACCTGAGTGAACTGTTAAGTACCAGCCAGAATCAGGTATTTCAACTACCCTTCCTTTTCCATATGCCATGGCATATAGGGTACTCTGTCTATTTGCCCTAGGGAAAAGAGAAGACAAAAAAAAAAATATTACACTCTAGATAGAATTTAGGGAAACAACAGAAAAATTAACCTCTATTTAGGAGAGGTGTTTTACAGTGGAAAATGGTTCCCAGCTCACTAGGCCCTGTGTCTGTCTACCTTATAAAAAATCCATTTGAATCACAACTTTCAGCTCTCAAGAATGTGAGGAAGCTGCTGAGGGTCAAATACGGGGATAGTCTCACTCCACCAGCCAGAAATTTACTTCTTTTTCAGAGAAACTATGTGAGAATCAGAAGAGGAGGCTGAACAAGCCCCAACTATCCCCTCTGCTATGGGAAAATGAGGCTTCAAGTAGACTTCACAGCCCTTTGGGTCAGACTAGGAATCACTCACCAGTATGCAAGCCACCAATCCTGCAGGACGTAGGAAACCTGGAGCAGGAAATGACAGTCATTCAGACACTGACATCACTGAGCCTCACACCCTGCTTACTAGGTTGGGAGATGGAAAGGCTCCAGAATGTGGAGACAGTCCTTCCAGGTCAGGTCTACACCAAGTCCACACCCCAGATGACCACAGGTCAGGGGAGGGTATGCTACATTTTAATATCTTTACAAGACATTCTTTTTCTTCCTAGAAGCTCTCTGTTATGTACAAACAACACCTCACCTCAATAAGTAAGCCTCACTTATTTTCCTCACAGATTGCATTCAGTGCAAATCAAAATGGATTGCAAAGCATAATAAAAACAGTATAAAAGTCAGGACTTTTCAAAGAAAAAAAAAATTGATAGAAACTGTGATGATGCTAAAGCCTTGACTGTGTGGATCACAGTCAGTTCAGTTCAGTCACTCAGTCGTGTCCGACTCTTTGCGACCCCATGAATCGCAGCACGCCAGGCCTCCCTGTCCATCACCAACTCCTGGAGTTCACTCAGACTTATGTCCATCGAGTCAGTGATGCCATCCAGCCATCTATCCTCGGTCGTCCCCCTCTTCTCCTGCCCCCAATCCCTCCCAGCATCAGAGTCGTTTCCAATGAGTCAACTCTTCACATGAGGAGGCCAAACTACTGGAGTTTCAGCTTTAACATCATTCCTTCCAAAGAAATCCAGGGTTGATCTCCTTCAGAATGGACTGGTTGGATCTCCTTGCAGTCCAAAGGACTCTCAAGAGTCTTATCCAACACCACAGTTCAAAAGCATCAATTCTTTGGTGCTCAGCCTTCTTCACAGTCCAACTCTCACATCCATACATGACTACTGGAAAAACCACAGCCTTGACTAGATGGACCTTAGTTGGCAAAGTAATGTCTGCTTTTGAATATGCTATTTAGGTTGGTCATAACTTTTCTTCCAAGGAGTAAGCATCTTTTAATTTCATGGCTGCAATCACCACCTGCAGTGATTTTGGAGCCCAAAAAAATAAAGTCTGACACTGTTTCCACCATTTCTCCATCTATTTCCCATGGAGTGATGGGACCGGATGCCATGATCTTCGTTTTCTGAATGTTGAGCTTTAAGCCAACTTTTTCACTCTCCTCTTTTACTTTCATCAAGAGGCTTTTTAGTTCCTCTTCACTTTCTGCCATAAGTGTGGTGTCATCTGCATATCTGAGGTTATTGATACTTCTCCCGGCAATCTTGATTCCAGCTTGTGCTTCTTCCAGCCCAGCGTTCCTCATGATGTACTCTGCATATAAGTTAAATAAGCAGCGTGGATCACAATAAACTGTGGAAAATTCTGAAAGAGATGGGAATATCAGACCACCTGACCTGTCTCCTGAGAAATCTGTATGCAGGTCAGGAAGGAACAGTTAGAACTGGACATGGAACAACAGACTGGTTCCAAATAGGAAAAGGAGTACGTCAAGGCTGTATACTGTCACCCTGCTTATTTAACCAAGGCTATGGTTTTTCCTGTGGTCATGTATGGATGTGAGAGTTGGACTATGAAGAAGGCTGAGCACCAAAGAATTGGTGCTTTTGAACTGTGGTGTTGGAGAAGACTCTTGAGAGTCCCTTGGACTGTAAGGAGATCCAACCAGTCCATTCTGAAGGAGATCAGCCCTGGGATTTCCTTGGAAGGAATGATGTTAAAGCTGAAACTCCAATACTTTGGCCACCTCATGCAAGGAGTTGAGTCATTGGAAAAGACTCTGGTGCTGGGAGGGATTGGGGGCAGGAGGAGAAGGGGACGACAGAGGATGAGATGGCTAGATGGTATCACTGACTTGATGGACATGAGTCTGAGTGAACTCCGGGAGTTGGTGATGGACAGGGAGGCCTGGCGTGCTGCGATTCATGGGGTCACAAAGAGTCAGACATGACTGAGCGACTGAACTGATCTGAACTGTGATGATCAAGTTTCTGTGTCAGCTTGGCCAGGCCAGTCTCTAGTGGTTCAACCAAACCCTCGTCTAGATGTTGCTATGAAGGTATTCAGTGGATGTGATTCACATTATCCTTAGAACTGAAGTAGCGGACATCACCCTCAATACTGTGGTGGCCTCATCCAGTCAGTAAAGGACTGAAGAGCAAAACCTGAGGCTTCTTGGAGGAGGAAGAAATTTTGCCTCAAGACTGCAGGGTCAGCTCCTGCCTGAGGTTCCATCCTGTAGGCCTGCTTTTCTGATTTCACATTCACCAGGTAGACTGCACAAGCTCATGAGCCAGTTCTCTGAAATAAACCTCTTACTATATATATTAAAAATGTTAATATTAATAAATTAAATAAATACAGTATAGATAATATGTAAATACCAAGAAGAGGGCACAAACCAAAATAAATGTTCTTATTTACCTGAGCTGCGATGTTCACTAAAATAAGGAAAATGACGATAAACCAGTGAGCACCGGCTGTGAAGTAATTCTCATAGGTCTTAAAACCAACTCTTCCAACCGAACAGCCCTCCAGTGGAAATGTAACCTGGATGGTCTCAGTCTGGGAGGGAGAACAGCAGTGAAAACAAAATTTTAAGTAAGGAACCCCCAAATTTCAAAAGTTTACAATGCCCTCCACTGCAAAGCTGTGAGGAAACAGACACATCTCATATGCTTGTAGGAGTGCAGGATGGTCCATTTCGTACAGAAAAGGGTGTGCAAATGTCTAGCCAGACCACATATGCATTTACCCTTGGACTCAGCCATCCTATTTTCAGAAATCTATTCATTTCCACGAAATTATTCACTTGTTGGGTGGCTTTGCTTAAAGTCAATCATGACTCAGCACAAGCACAACTACCTGATTCAAGTACAAATGCAGAAGCTTCTTCCAAAATAATACACAAAGTGATATGGCACTAACATATCCCTCTAAATGACTTGTATCACTTCCAGTGATAGAAACGTAAAACATACTTGGTGCTCAAAACCCTAGACAAATAGAGCAAAATAAGTTCACACAGGAAGTTGAAATAATGTGAGTCTGGACAGCACAGGACAGCATATGACCCAAATCTATTTAATTCCTGAATTTCAGGGAGTGACTCCTGAGTGTAGAATGTGAGGGACTAATCTGAATATTTATCAGAATCATCCAGGTTCCTATGTCTGGATATTGTGGGCTTGGATACCAAGGAGTACCCGTGTATATTTTTAAGAGAGAGCTAGTGCTTTTCTCCATTTCTGTCTGTAGGACCTAGAATGCATTATAGAGTCACATGAGCCAAAGATATACTCAACTCTATGCTGACCACTGGACATTCAAGGTGAATAAGATGTGGCTCTAGGTCTCAAAGGGTAATAAAAAAGGAAGACAAGAACTAACTCTAAAGTGTCTGGCCTACAACAAACTATCTAACAAAGGGGCAAAATATTACCATCAATCACCTGCAGTGCCAGAACATTCCAACATATAGGAAAAGTAGCCAATTTAATGTGGTCACAGAAAGACTCAGTCTAAGGGGCTCTTCACATTAAAGCTCTAGATGCATAAGGGAAGTTGGGAGCCACCAGAGTGAGTAGGATGTAACTATGGTAAACTGATGAGTTCTCATATCAGCGTGAGCCACAAACAGCTGGAAATTCATAGCAGTGCACCCACTACTGAGCTCCGTATGATTCTTCATCCTACACCCAAAGGAGAACACCAAGCAGGCTTGCTCCCTTCATGCTTTTCTAATTCTACCAATTCCGTGGAATGAGGCTTGGAATCTTAGGATCTACTTTGGGATAAACAAAGATGTCATGAGAGAAGCAGACTGAAGGTCCACGAGGCCACCAAGAGCAGACAGACAAGGGCATGTTGCAGGATGAGAAACTCACATCTTGGTCCTCTGGAGCTGCATCTTTCAAAGAGGGTCTGGAAGACGGTTGAGACTGAACTGAAGACTCGGAGATCAGAGTGAGTGTTCCTGGACCTGGAGATAGTTCAGCCTCCTCTGTCTCCTCCCATAAAATAATATCTTCAAAATCTATCCCAAATTTTGAACACTCAGCAAAAGTCCCCTTTTCCATAACTTTGCCCTAAAATAAAGAATTTGAGAGGAATTCATTTACATTTTATAATATTAATCCAATCTACATACTAATTAAGAAAAGTTAACTAGTTTTAAATTATTATTTTCCTACGAAAATTATCTCTAGGTTTGGAATTCTGGTGAAAAAATCTAGTTCAGTTCAGTTCAGTCACTCAGTCACATCTGACTCTTTGCACCTCAGGGACTACAACACCCCAGGCCTCCCTGTCCATCACCAACTCCCAGAGCTTGCTCAAACTCATGTCTATCAAGTCAGTGATGCCATCCAACCATCTCATCCTCTGTCATCCCCTTCTGCCTTCAATCTTTCCCAGCATCAAGGTCTTTTCAAACGAGTCAGCTCTTCGCATCAGGTGGCCAAAGTATTGGGGTTTCAGCTTCAGCATCAGTCCTTCCAATGAATATTCAGGACTGATTTCCTTCAGGATTGACTGGTTTGATCTCATTGCAGTCCAAGGGACTCTCAAGGCTCTTCTCCAACACCACAGTTCAAAAGCATCAATTCTTCAGCGTTCAGCTTTCCTTATGGTCCAACTCTCACATCCATACATGACTACTCGAAAAATCATAGCTTTGACTTGTTGGACCTTTGTTGGCAAAGTAATGTCTCTGCTTTTTAATATGTTGTCTAGGTTGGTCACAGCTTTTCTTCCAAAGAGCAAAATAAGCATGGTGTTCACTGTCAAACCCTATGCTAGGTGCTGGGAGATATGAAAGAAATGTATGTTCATGTTTTAAAAATGGAGGCCATTGACATAACTACCATGGGAACTCAGGGATGCTAAAACTACAGATGTGGGTAGAAGTATCAGTACAGTATTTTTGGGCAACATGGAAATTGAGAGAAGCATCATGTTAAAATGCAAGCAAACAGTTAATTGGGGAAGATATTCCAGGAAAGAAACTTAAGGCTGACCCAGACGTGGCAACAAGCACATCTCCAGAGGTAATGGTCTCTCATCAAATCTTCACAGACCATTGTTATAGTATCATGTGCTATAGGCATGTAGAAACCAACCCTAGACAGAGAACCCATGAGCTTTATCTTCATGGTCTTTACCACTTCCCCACAAATGCAGGAAGTTCCCAACTGAAAATTCAATATTATAGCTGCCAAAGTATTTAAACAAAGAGGCCATGAGACTGAGGTGGCTCTAAATCCTTGACCTCCCATGCCAGCAAACCAACACCTAAGAACCAATGCACTCAGACCTAACAAAAAAAAAATTTTAATAAAAACTGCAGAACAACCAGTCACAAGCAGTCAACCAGGTATCCTCTACTTAGGCAACTGTTTAAGCTACGGTCAGTCTAATCATTTTCTTTGAACACATGTGACACATCATTGCAGTTTCCCTCCTTTTGTTGTTGTTCCATTGCTCAGTCATGTCCAACTCTCTGCGACCCCATGGACTGCAGCACACCAGGCTTCCCTGTTCCTCACTATCTCCAAGTTTGCTCAGACTCATGTCCATTGAGTCAGTGATGCCATCCAACCATCTCATCCTCATCCCTCTCTTACAAAGTCCTATAAAATAATGTGCAGATATCTTCACTATATTCTGACCCCACGAAATAAGGCTCAGCTAATTCGCTCAGTGTCAAACAAAATATAGGGAAAAATCACAGGATGCAAAACTAAACAGAGGAGGGCATCTCTGGTTAAGGCAGGTCAGATGGAAGAAGGTGCCCCAGGACCTTAGCTAGGACCTCTTTCACCCTATCTCCTGAGGTGGTCCATTTTGAGAAACTCAACTAAGCATTTGGGTACTGTCTATACTACAGAATTAGAAAATTATTCAGGGTATACTGTGCCTTGTTCCACTTGGGAGGCAAAATTCAAGGACTTTATTTAATGAAATTACCATTTTCTACATAGTACCTATAAGACACACAAGGAAACAAGTAGTGGTACAAGGATAGCAACTTCACTGAGCAGCCAAGCACAGACAACTCTGAGGGGTTGAGAGCACAGCCATCCCCTTTCTGCTGTTAGAGAGGAACCAGACAAACAGTAAGGATAGACCCCAACTCATCCAGGGGTGCTCACACTTGGATAAATAGTTGTTCTGATAGCACTAAAATTGGGGGTAGTATCCTCAAAAGAAGCAATAAGGGACCCTAAAAGATCTAGAGACAAACTAAATAGGTTACTCTGTCTCCCACTGATCCTGTGCTAATAATACTGTCATCGTTGGGGTTTTACACACTAGTATCACCCTCTTCCAACATGAAATTAACTGCTATCAAATCTGAGAAACCTGAACTCCCCATTCCTGAAAGAGGACATGAGACAGTTGACATGAGATATTTCTTCTAGAGAAGCAGAGGTTCTGCATTTAATAATTTTTCTCAGGACAGAAGTTCATTTGATAAATGAGGGATCTGACCAACCTTGACAGCATATTAAAAAGTAGAGACATGACTTTGCCGATGAAGGTCTGTATAGTCAAAGCTATGTTTTTTCCAGTAGTCATGTATGGTTGTGAGAGTTGGACCATAAAGAAAGCTGAGCACCAAAAAATTGATACTTTTGAACTGTGGTGTTGGAGAAGACTCTTGAGAGTCCCTTGGACTGCAAGAAGATCCAACCAGTCCATCCTAAAGGAGATCAGTCCTGGGTGTTCATTGGAAGGACTGATGTTGAAGCTGAAACTCCAATACTTGGGCCAACTTATACAAAGAACTGACTCCTTGGAAAGACACTGATGCTGGGAAAGATTGAAGGCAGGATGAGAACAGGACAACAGAGGATGAGATGGCTGGATGGCATCACCGACTCAATGGACATGACTTTGAGTAGACTCTGGGAGTTGGCAATGGGCAGGGAGGCCTGAATGTGTCCCTGGGTCAGCCTCCTATTCCCCTGTCCTTTGTCACTAATGGTAGCTTCAAGATGCGAGAAATAGAAGATTAAAAACAGAGGGGAAGCGTACATAAGGACGTGATTACTGGCTAGCTTGCTCTCTCCTCTTTTGATCCCACCTCATCTCATTCCAGTCACCTCTAACTACCCCCTCCCTCTTCTCTTCTCCATGTAACTCAGTGAACCTCTATGGGTGACCCTCAATGTGGAGAAACCTTTCATCTTTAACCTAAATGCTTTATCATCAGTGCTGTATAGATGGAAAAATTCTGAGGCTAGGGTAAAAATAAAACTGAAAACCAGAAACAGGAGGCTTAAGTCCTAATCCTTAGAACATCAGAGAAATCCTGAATCCAGGGAACATTAATCAATAGGAGCTCATCAAACACCTCCATACCTACACTGAAACCAAGCACCACCCAAGGGCCAACAAGTTTCAGAGCAAGACATACCACACAAATTCTCCAGCAACACAGGAACACACCCCTGAGCTTCAATATACAGGCAGCTCAAAACTACTCTAAAACCATTGACGTCTCACAACCCATTACTGGACAATTCATAGCACTCCAGAGAGAAGAAACACAGCTCCACCCACCAGAACTCCAACACAAGCCTCCCTAACCAAGAAACCTTGACAAGCCACTGATACAACCCCACCCACAGAGAGGAAACTCCATAGTAAAGAGAACTCCACAAATTCCCAGAATATAGACAGGCCACCCCAAACGCAGCAATATAACCAAGATGAAGAAACAGAGGAATACCCAACAGGTAAAGGAACAGGAGAAATGCCTACCAAACCAAACCAAAGAGGAGGAGATAGGGAATCTACCTGAGAAAGAATTCCGAATATTGATAGTGAAAATGATCCAAAATCTTGAAATCAAAATGGAATCACAGATAAATAGCCTGGAGACAAGGATTGAGAAGATGCAAGAAAGGTTTAACAAGGACCTAGAAGAAATAAAAAAGAGTCAATATATAATGAATAATGCAATAAATGAGATCAGAAACACTCTGGAGGCAACAAATAGTAGAATCACAGAGGCAGAAGATAGGATTAGTGAAATAGAAGATAGAATGGTAGAAATAAATGAATCAGAGAGGAAAAAAGAAATTAAAAGAAATTAAAAGAAATGAGGACAACCTCAGAGACCTCCAGGACAATATGAAATGCTCCAACATTCGAATTATAGGAGTCCCAGAAGAAGAAGACAAAGAGAAAGACCATGAGAAAATACTTGAGGAGATAATAGTTGACAACCTCCCTAAAATGGGGAAGGAAATAATCACCCAAGTCCAAGAAACCCTGAGAGTTCCAAACAGGATAAACCCAAGGCGAAACACCACAAGACAAATATTAATCAAATTAACAAAGATCAAACACAAAGAACAAATATTAAAAGCAGCAAGGGAAAAACAACAAATAACACACAAGGGGATTCCCATAAGGATAATTGTAGATCTTTCAATAGAAACTCTTCAGGCCAGGAGGGAATGGCAAGACATACTTAAAGTGATGAAAGAAAATAACCTACAGCCCAGGTTACTGTACCCAGCAAGGATCTCATTCAAATACGAAGGAGAAATCAAAAGCTTTACAGACAAGCAAAAGCTGAGAGAATTCAGCACCACCAAACCAGCTCTCCAACAAACCCTAAAGGATATTCTCTAGACAGGAAACACAAAAAGGGCGTATAAACCAGAACCCAAAACAATAAAGTAAATGGCAATGGGATCACATTTATCAATAATTACCTTAAACATAAATGGGTTGAATGCCCCAACCAAAAGGCAAAGACTGGCTGAATGGATACAAAAACAAGATCCCTATATATGCTGCTTACAAGAGACCCACCTCAAAACAAGGGACACATACAGACTGAAAGTGAAGGGCTGAAAAAAGATATACCACGCAAATAGAGACCAAAAGACAGCAGGAGTAGCAATACTCATATCCGATAAAATAGACTTTAAAACAAAGGCTGTGAAAAGAGACAAAGAAGGCCACTACATAATGATCAAAGGAACAATCCAAGAAGATATAACAATTATAAATATATATGCACCCAATATAGGAGCACCGCAATATGTAAGACAAATGCTAACAAGCATGAAAGGGGAAATTAACAATAACACAATAATAGTGGGAGACTTTAATACCCCACTCACAACCTATGGACAGATCAACTAAACAGAAAATTAACAAAGAAATGCAAACTTTAAATGATACAATAGACCAGTTACACCTAATTGATATCTATAGGACATTTCACCCCAAAACAATGAATTTCACCTTTTTCTCAAGTGCTCATGGAACCTTTTCCAGGATAGATCACATCCTGGGCCATAAATCTAACCTTGATAAATTTTAAAAAATCGAAATCATTCCAAGCATCTTTTCTGACCATAATGCATTAAGATTAGATCTCAATTACAGGAGAAAAACTACTAAAAATCCCAACATATGGAGGTTGAACAACACACTTCTGAATAACCAACAAATCACAGAAGAAATCAAAAAAGAAATAAAAATATGCATAGAAACGAATGAAAATGAAAACACAACAACCCAAAACCTGTGGGACACTATAAAAGCAGTGCTTAGAGGAAAGTTCATAGCAATACAGGCATACCTCAAGAAACAAGAAAAAAGTCAAATAAATAACCTAAATCTACACCTAAAGCAACTAGAAAAGGAAAACATGGAGAACCCCAGAGCTAGTAGAAGGAAAGAAAACTTAAAAATTAGGGCAGAAATAAATGCAAGAGAAACAAAAGAGACCATAGCAAAAATCAACAAAGCCAAAAGCTGGTTCTTTGAAAGGATAAATAAAATTGACAAACCATTAGCCAGACTCATCAAGAAGCAAAGAGAGAAAAATCAAATCAATAAAATTAGAAATGAAAATGGAGAGATCACAACAGACAACACAGAAATACAAAGGATCATAAGAGACTACTATCAGCAATTATATGCCAATAAAATGGACAACGTGGAAGAAATGGACAAATTCTTAGAAAAGTACAATATTCCAAAACTGAACCAGGAAGAAATAGAAAATCTTAACAGACCCATCACAAGCATGGAAATTGAAACTGTAATCAGAAATCTTCCAGCAAACAAAAGCCCAGGTCCAGACAGCTTCACAGCTGAATTCTACCAAAAATTTTGAGAAGAGCTAACACCTATCCTGCTGAAACTCTTCCAGAAAATTGCAGAGGAAGGTAAACTTCCAAACTCATTCTATGAGGCCACCATCACCCTAATACCAAAACCTGACAAAGACGCCACAAAAAAAGAAAACTACAGGCCAATATCACTGATGAACATAGATGCAAAAATCCTCAACAAAATCCTAGCAATCAGAATTCAACAACACATTAACAAGATCATACACCATGACCAAGTGGGCTTTATCCCAGGGATGCAAGGATTCTTCAATATCCGCAAATCAATCAATGTAATTCACCACACTAACAAATTGAAAAATAAAAGCCATATGATTATCTCAATAGATGCAGAGAAGGCCTTTGACAAAATTAAACATCCATTTATGATAAAAACTCTCCAGAAAGCAGGAATAGAAGGAACATACCTCAACATAATAAAAGCTATATATGACAAACCCACAGCAAACATTATCCTCAATGGTGAAAAATTGAAAGCATTTCCCCTAAAGTCAGGAACAAGACAAGGGTGCCCGCTTTCACCGCTACTATTCAACATAGTTTTGGAAGTTTTCGGCACAGCAATCAGAGCAGAAAAAGAAATAAAAGGAATCCAAATTGGAAAAGAAGAAGTAAAACTCTCGCTGTTTGCAGATGACATGATCCTCTACAGAGAAAATCCTAAAGACTCCACCATAAAATTACTAGAGCTAATCAATGAATATAGTAAAGTTGCAGGATATAAAATCAACACACAGAAATCCCTTGCATTCCTATACACTAATAATGAGAAAGTAGAAAAAGAAATTAAGGAAACAATTCCATTCACCATTGCAACGAAAAGAATAAAATACTTAGGAATATACCTACCTAAAGAAACTAAAGACCTATATATCGAAAACTATAAAACACTGATGAATGAAATCAAAGAGGACACTAATAGATGGAGAAATATACCATGTTCATGGATTGGAAGAATCAATATAGTGAACATGAGTATACTACCCAAAAGAATCAACAGATTCAATGCAATCCCTATCAAGCTACCAGCGGTCTTTTTCACAGAACTAGAACAAATAATTTCAAGATTTGTATGGAAATACAAAAAACCTAGAATAGCCAGAGCAATCTTGAGAAAGAAGAATGGAACTGGAGGAATCAACTTGCCTGACTTCAGACTCTACTACAAAGCCACAGTCATTAAGACAGTATGGTCCTGGCACAAAGACAGAAATAGAGATCAATGGAACAAAATAGAAAGCCCAGAGATAAATCCACACACATATGGACACCTTATCTTTGACAAAGGAGGCAAGAATATACAATGGAGTAAAGACAATCTCTTTAACAAGTGGTGCTGGGGAAACTGGTCAACCACTGGTAAAAGAATGAAACTAGATCACTTTCTAATACCACACACAAAAATAAACTCAAAATGGATTAAAGATCTAAATGTAAGACCAGAAACTATAAAACTCCTAGAGGAGAACATAGGCAAAACACTCTCAGACATAAATCACAGCAGGATCCTCTATGATCCACCTCCCAGAATACTGGAAGTAAAAGCAAAAATAAACAAACGGGATCTAATTAAAATTAAAAGCTTCTGCACAACAAAGGAAACTATAAGCAAGGTGAAAAGACAGCCTTCTGAATGGGAGAAAACAATAGCAAATGAAGCAACTGACAAACAACTAATCTCAAAAATATACAAGTAACTTATGCAGCTCAACTCCAGAAAAATAAACGACCCAATCAAAAAATGGGCCAAAGAACTAAATAGGCATTTCTCCAAAGAAGACATATGGATAGCTAACAAACACATGAAAAGATGCTCAACATCACTCATTATCAGAGAAATGCAAATCAAGACCACAATGAGGTACCATTTCACACCAGTCAGAATGGCTGCGATCCAAAAGTCTACAAGCTATCAATGCTGGAGAGGGTGTGGAGAAAAGGGAACCCTCTTACACTGTTGGTGGGAAGGCAAACTAGTACAGCCACTATGGAAAACAGTGTGGAGATTCCTTAAAAAATTGCAAATAGAGCTGCTTTATGACCCAGCAATCCCACTGCTGGGCATACACACCGAGGAAACCAGAATTGAAAGAGACACATGTACCCCCAGTGTTCATCGCAGCACTGTTTATAATAGCCAGGACATGGAAACAACGTAGATGTCCATCAGCAGATGAATGGATAAGAAAGCTGTGGTACATATACACAATGGAGTATTACTCAGCCATTAAAAAGAATTCATTTGAATCAGTTCTAATAAGGTGGATGAAACTGGAGCTGATTATACAGAGTGAAGTAAGCCAGGAAGAAAAGCACCAATACAGTATACTAACACATATATACAGAATTTAGAAAGATGGTAATGATGACCCTGTATGTGAGACAGCAAAAGAGACACAGATGTATAGAACGGACTTTTGGACTCTGAGGGAGAGGGAGAGGGTGGGATGATTTGGGAGAATGGCATTGAAACATGTATACTATCATGTAAGAAACGAAGTGCCAGTCTATGTTCGATATAGGATACAGGATGCTTGGGGCTGGTGCATGGGGATGATCCAGAGAGATGATATGGGGTGGGAGGTGGGAGGGGGATTCAGGATTGGGAGCTTGTATACACCCGTGGTGGATTCATGTCAATGTATGGCAAAACCAATACAGTATTGTAAAGTAAAATAAAGTAAAAAAAATAAAAATAAAACAATAAAACAATGGTATGTCTAGGTCACACAATAAATAAATAAATAAATAAATAAAATCTACACAAAAAACAAACTACAAAAAAAAAAAAGAGAGAGAGAGAAGAAAAAACCTTACTAAATTGTGACTAACCAAGCCTGTGGATGAAATCTGCAAGGCAGCAGAGCAGTGGCTGCAGAAAGTACGCTGTGTACCACATGGGCACCAGGAGAACCAACAATCTGTATTGGCAATGAGAGGGGAAATGATTCACATGGTTCACACAGGTGACTGTGGGCAAAGGGAGGAGGAAACCAACATTCCTGATGCTCACCAGATCTCAGTCAGTCCTCCTGCTCTCTCCACCCACTTCCCAAACTAATGAGCTCTACATCTATCCCGGAAGAGAGTGGCCAGGAATATCCAGTCTTTCCCAAATGCTCTCCAAATCTTGGTCAAAACTGTCAGGTCTCTGGCTGAGCTCATATATCAACATAATCCAAATCAAACAATGTGACCCAAGGACACATTCAGTTTTCCTACACGGCCTCTGTACATGGCTCACTACGTCCTGAGTTCACACTACTTGTGCATATGTGCCAAGTCGCCTCAGTTGTGTCTGACTCTTTGCAGTCCTATGGACTGTAGCCCACCAGGCTCCTCTGTCCATGAGATTTACCAGGCAAGAATACTGGAGTGGGTTGCCATGTCCTCCTCCAGGGGATCTTCCCAGCCTAGGATCGGACCCAAGTCTCTTAAGTCTCCTGCATTGGCAGTCAGGATCTTTACCACACTAGCTCCACCTGGTCTCACTGCCCAATCCTCCATAGCTATCCACAGTCCAGATTTTGCCAGGGGAAGGTGGGTGTCATAGAGTGGGACAGCTAACTACACTGATCTCTACAGGGTGTTACAGGTTCATCACCCTACCCCCAGGGGACAGAAGAGAAATCTACAAAGGAACAGATGCACCATCTTTAAAGAAAAAGGCCCTTTATGTTTTGTTATCAGGAGTCTCATTTGTGAGGTCTGCTGAGATTTCTTTCCCTGTCCTGTCTTCTTACTGTCTCCTTTTTAATATTGTAAATAGTAAGGAAAATGTTTTCACTCTGTAACTCAACACTAATTGAGAATCCTCTCTTGTTGATTGTGGGCCTTCGGAAATGTTTAATGCTTGATGGGTGGTTTGCAAGACAGGGACATTTTTTTTTAACACCTTTATTGAGGCATATTATTATAAAGTTCGCCCATTTCAAGTGTACAACTTGTAACTTGTAATAACTTTCCTGAGTGGCACCGACATACAATTCTGTTTTAGAACCTTTCCATCCCTTCAATAATATCCTTCTTGTCTATTTACATGGTACCCATGGTACTTGGAGAAGGCAATGGCAGCCCACTCCAGTACTCTTGCCTGGAGAATCCCATGGATGGAGGAGCCTGGTGGGCTGCTGTCTATGGGGTCGCACAGAGTCAGACACAACTGAAGTGACTTAGCAGCAGCAGGGAGGCCTGGTGTGCTGCAGTCCATGGGGTCGCACAGAGTCAGACACAACTGAGCAACTGAACTGACTGACCAAGAGCCTGTGGAACAGACAAGGGTTAATGACGGAGGTGCTGAGGCCCAGAGACAAAGAAGCCAAGGTCTGAAGCATCAAACAACCAGTAAGCCTGAAATATTCTCACTAATCTCCACCTCATCCCCAGTCATGCTAGGAGTTGGGGTTGATTGGTAGCCCCCCAAAAAGTAAGTTCAAGCCCTAAACATGATGCCTGTGAACATGATCTTATTTGCATTCAGTGTCTTTGTAGATGTAATGAAGTTAAGATGAGGTCACACTGGAATAGCGTGACCTTAAATCCTATATGACTGATACACTTATGAGAAGAGACTCAGACAGGGGACAATGGCCATGTGACATCAGAGGCAGAGACCACAGTGCTGCAGCTGGAACCCAAGGAACACAAGGAAGGTCATGACTACCACCAGCTGGAAGGAAGGATTCTCCCCTGGGGCCTTCAGGGAGATCATGGCCCTGCCAGCACCTGGATCTGGGATGTATAACCTCCAGAACAGGGAGACGATAAACTTCTGTTGTTTTAAGTCACCCAGTTTGCAGTGCTTTGTTACAGCAGCTCTGGAAACTGATACCCTATCCTGAGCCCATACTTCTGCCTCCTCAGCTTTACTAAGACTTCTAACTGCTTCTGCTGTCACCCCTCCAGTGACCATCAGAGGAATCTCTTAACTCCAACATCAGACCACATCACTCCTCTGCTCTGGCCCATCCAAGGCTTCAATCCCACTTCCGGGCTCACTGCCCACTGCCTGGAGAACAGCCCCCTCCACGTCCCCCTGCTCACTCTCCTCAGACACACTGGTCTTCCTGCTGTTCCTCCAACCTGCCAGGTCAGCTCCTTCCTTAGGACCCCCTGCCTCAGACCCCCTCCCCCAGGGGACTGTGTGGCCCCCACCTTCATATCGTTCAGTCCCCAAGAGGCACCAGCTCAAGGAGCCAGCCAGGATGTCACCCTCTTTGTCACATCCATCCCCATAAGAACAGGAGTCCCATGAAGGCAGGGCCTTGTCCTCCTGCTGCACAGGCTCCCACATATATCGAGCTCATAGAGACCTGGGCAGGGAGACCTGCAGAGTGGGCGTCTCTGACCCAGGTGCTTGGCTACCCAACTTCACTTCTAATGTTAATGGAAGACGCTCTTTAGGCAAATTGTGCTTGACAATCATGTGGATACAAACAGGCCTCAGTAGCTCTAATTTCCAAGTAAAAACTTTGACTTAAGTTGTATAAGGGGAAAACACAAGATATAAATAAAATAGCATCATTATCCTTAACAAATTTCACTAAAACAGTAATATTTCAGTAGTCCTGTGGTAGCACTCCTATATGCTTTAGTGTTTATGTGGCTTCAAGTTTAATAGTGACACTTTACAGGTCTTTGGATTGATCCTCAAAGACATGAATAGCATCAGCTCTGAGAAAAAGAGGGAGTTAAATTGAGGGAGAAGAGGACATTTACCATGAATCCAAGGAGAGTGACCTGCTGGAAGGCCTGGCCTTCAACACACCTGAGTTCTAGCAATTTCACAGACTTCTAGAAACTACTTACATCTCTCAGTATCAGAATCTGACTTGCATCTTTTAGGTACTGCAGCTGATGAGTCACTAAGATTGTGATCTTCTCCTTCAAGGCCTGACGAATACACCTACAAATGTAAAAGGTATAGAGTGCAAACACACATTAGTGGGGGTGCTCCAAACTGAAAACACATATTCTGAAAACATAATGAGACAAAAACAACACAGCAAAGGTCTATAGTTTAAATAAAAAATGAATAATACAAATTAAATACAAATATGTCAATGATTCTGAGCAGGTCCTCAAATTTATCAGCAGCAAATGTGAACCCAGCTCTGCTAAAAAAAATTCTAAAAAACAGTCCAGTGAAGGAGGCACTTGCTAAATTTTTTCTAAAAACTCAGCTTAACAATAATTTACATTTCATAATGAAAAATAATTGAGCAATACTGAGATTCCAAAACTTGACTGAACTTAATATTTTATCGCTATGTGGGAATGGGAAAAGAAGCATCTATGTTATATTAAAATATGTGCATTTTCCTTAGACAATTTTCTAGGAAATTATTTATGAGTTATGATGTACACATTAACAACAAAAAATTAATAGAATCTTGGTAACCTTTGCTAGAGTGCCTTTTCTAGACACTTCTTCCCGAATAATATTAAACAGAAAATGAATGTCAGTGTGGCTTCCATCAGTCTCTACAACAGTCCCAGTCCCATCCAGGAAACCAGTCTTCTTTCATAAGGACTGAACACCTTCCAAATATGAAAATAAGGAACAGAATTCAGATGACCCAAATCACAATGGGAATCATCCAACGGCCAAAAGATACACCAGTTCTCTTAGCCAAGACCCTTGTGTGATCAGGCCACCCAAAATGGCTCTTCTCTTGCTCTCTATACACACCTGCTCAACCAGTGTCTGCTTCACCTATGCCTACTTACATGACTGACCTTCCAATATGCTTGTCCCAGGGCCCAGCTAATGACTGCTCTAGCTTTAGATAACAACCCTGCACAATGCTTGTCAAAGGGGCAAGAGGAACATGACCCTCTGCTGGTTTTCATGGTGACCAATGGCCCAAGCTGACATCAATTTCCCCTATAACAGGTAATCTCCCCCCTCTCCTGCCCCCTTGCCCTGGGAGCAAAGACTACCACCATGTCCTGTTCCAACGTGGGCCTCAAATGATAGGATGCCCTTCCAGGATTTCCTTTGGACATGTAAGTCGGCCCTAAACATTAAACCATATGTGTGTCTGTCACTGATTCTGGGCTCTTTCTTAAGTCTAACCTGGGCAAGTAATAGGCCTGGCAGGTCTGGAAGGCCAACAACCTCTCTCAGTATCCAACCTTAAGTGTGTTTTTACAGTAACTTTTCCAACTGCTTCACATTTTTAATGCAGACGCCTAGAAACTCAGCCCCAGTCTCATCCCACAAAGTCCACAACCCCTCCAGGGAAGCAAGTAGTTGGATTTGGGGCCCTAGGTGACCATAGTCAGGGCTGCAAGCAGGTACTCTGGGTGCCCAAGTCCCTCACAGAGCAAATCTTAGGAACCTGGGCCAGAGCTCAGCCTGTGAGTAAGGTGGACAGTGTGAAGGCAGCAGACTGCAGCTCAGTCCCTCTCATGAGCCTGATGTCGGATGAGTGACGAAACCTGTTTCTTCATCTCAAAACAAGGCCAAGGACAACTCACCCATGGGTTCTGAGCAATCAAACCACAAATGCATTCAGTAAATGTCAGCGCCCTTCTCCACTCCTCCCTAACCATGAGCAGTCATGTGCTTTGGACTCATGACAGAAAAGTCCTAAGGGGACACTCTGGACACTGGGCCTGTGATCAGAAGCAAGACACCAGGATGTAATTACACACACCATTGCTTCATTAAGTCCAAAAGAATTCATTTTTCGCTTTGACATGTCTTAGTTCAGCATTTGTATCTAAGATTCCTGAGTGAGTAAACCTCTTCAGACTTAGTACTAAAGCTTTTAATGGAACTGTTTCTTCTTAATTCATAATTACTTGCCAATAGTCCCTGAAGGCAGATGTTAATCAAATCTGATGGGATTCTATGCCCAAGACAGAGAAATACAAAAGTGGTAACATGTTTGCTTCCTAACATTCCATCAGAGAGGAAGTAATAAAAAGAATTACAACAAAGTGGCCAGTTAATGACTTTGAAATTTTCCTAAATAATTGCCAACATCCGCTGGATCATTGAAAAAGCAAGAGAGTTCCAGAAAAATATCTCTTTCTGCTTTATTGACTATGCCAAAGCCTTTGACTATATGGATCACAATAAACTGTGGAAAATTCTGAAAGAAATGGGAATACCAGACCACCTAACCTGCCTCTTGAGAAACCTATATGCAGGTCAGGAAGCAACAGTTAGAACTGAACATGGAACAACCGACTGGTTCCAAATAGGAAAAGGAGTACATCAAGGCTGTACATTGTCACCCTGCTTATTTAACTTATATGCAGATTACATCATGAGAAATGCTGGGCTGGAGGAAGCACAAGCTGGAATCAAGATTGCCAGGAGAAATATCAATAAACTCAGATATACAGATGACACCACACTTATGGCAGAGTGAAGAGGAACTAAAAAGTCTCTTCATGAAAGTGAAAGACTAGAGTGAAAAAGTTGGCTTAAAGCTCAACATTCAGCAAACTAAGATCATGGCATCTGGTCCCAACACTTCATGGGAATTACATGGGGAAACAGTGGAAACAGTGTCAGACTTTATTTTGGGGGGCTCCAAAATCACTGCAGATGGTGACTGCAGCCATGAAACTAAAAGATGCTTACTCCTTGGAAGAAAAGTTATGACCAACCTAGATAGCATATTCAAAAGCAGAGACATTACTTTGCCAACAAAGGTCCGTCTAGTCAAGGCTATGGTTTTTCCAGTGGTCATGTATGAATGTGAGAGTTGGACTGTGAAGAAAGCTGAGCACCGAAGAATTGATGCTTTTGAACTGTGGTGTTGGAGAAGACTCTTGAGAGTCCCTTGGACTGCAAGGAGATCCAACCAGTCCATTCTAAAGGAGATCAACCCTGGGTATTCTTTGGAAGGAATGATGCTAAAGCTGAAACTCCAGCACTTTGGCCACCTCATGCGAAGAGTTGACTCATTGGAAGAGACTCTGATGCTGGGAGGGATTGGGGGCAGGAGGAGAAGGGGACGACCGAGGATGAGATGGCTGGATGGCATCACTGACTCGATGGGCGTGAATTTGAGTGAACTCCGGGAGTTGGTGATAGACAGGGAGGCGTGCTGCAATTCATAGGGTCACAAAGAGTCGCACACAACTGAGCGACTAAACTGAAACTGAACTGAATGCTTTTTATCCATCTCCAAAAAGATAGACTATTTTTCAAGTTCAGAGTAAAGATTTCCAAGTTATGTCATAAAAATGACTGATTCAGAAACAAGTTAACTGTTAATTCTATATAAAGGCTGTGTTAATTCTATTTATCGGGTTGGCCACAAAGTTCCTTTGGATTTTTCTATAACATCTTACAGAAAAACCCAGCTGAACTTTTTGTCCAATCCAGCATCATTCTATATAGGGGCTGTATTAAGAGGAGACACATTCCATGGTAGAGGGGATACAAATAATTCAGAATCTGCACCTTCATCCATTCAATCTGCAGAGGTTTACTGAGGTGCCACTCCCTTGACTTACATCGCAGGTCAAGAAAGCAGACATTACTTTGCACCATGTAAAGGGGGGATACACTGAACAAGTATAGGAAATGTACTATCAGGCCATGATGTGTGCTCTGAAGAAAAAGCAAGGGGGCTGCTGTCTTAGAGGGGGAGACACAGGAGCCCTGAGATTCTCTGGGGAAACATCCCTGGAAGAAGACACAGCCGGTGCAGAGGTCTGGGACAGAATATGTTAGGCTGAGGCACCTTCCTGCAATCACAGCTTCTTGGGGGTGGGGAGACTCATAAATGGTCAAGTGTACCCACTGAGAGCTGTGGGAAGACAGAGGGCATGGGCACCCCGTGGAGGAGCAGGAGGGAATGGCAGGTCCCATCTTCCATCTTCCTGCTGTGTCCTGGCACACTGCTCCCGGGCTCTGGGACAGAGGGGCCAGTATGTATAGAGAGACAGGGTGAGAAAGGACCCCCACAAAGCCAGCACAGTGGAATACTGTGTAGGTGTGGGGACGAGCTGGAAAGGCTGATGGGGGCAGACGACAAAGAAGCCTGTTCTCTGAGGAGCTGGAGTTACTTCCCAAATGGGGGAGATGGGAGGGGAGGGCAGGGCGAGGTCTATGAAGGGCTGGAGCAGGAGGGTGAGCTGCGTAGACAACAGCATGGGAGTCTGATCAGGACAGACCTGAAAAGCTGATGATGCAGGAGGCAGGGGTTTGGTGATGCAGGGCTGAACCAGGAGAGGATCCATGGCTGGACACAAGTGAGACCGCATCAGTTCATCTAAGGACTCTCACCTTCTATAGGTAATAGAACCCACTTAATCATCACAAAATATAGTTATAAAAATCACAAACATTAGTAACCTGGTATATACTCATGACTAAAGGAAGCTGATAATGGCAAGTAGAAGTGTGATTCATTCACTTTTAATAGAAAATACTGACCACGACTAAACTTCAGCACAACCATCTCTCATAGCATATTGTTCCATCCAATTGCCTAACTCACTGAGAACATTTTCAGTCACAGTTGAGTGATTTCCTAAATTGCCTTTGTGATCCCTGCCCTAAGTTTCCCTAGAGAATGTGGTTCTGATTAGCAAAGAACTCTTAACAAGCTTGCTTCTATCAAGTGAACATCCAAGGTCACTAAACTGAAAGGGTGGAGAGGACTTTATAAACATGTTATAAACACCTCACCTTTATAAACACCTGAGAGAGTTTTTGTGTTCAGCACACTGATACATGGCTTTCCCTTCCCCTCCCTGTGACACAGACACAAGAGCCAGCAGAATCTGCTCTTGCAGTGATGGGGAACTTTTGCAGATAGCAGACATTTACAAGTTCAAGGTGGAGCGCTGGGAACAGGGAGGCTGAGCCACTCATGATGCCAGGAGAGTGGGGGATGGAAATTCATGTCTCAGTACTAGTATCCCATCACTGAACTCATGACAAGCCACAAGGCACTTCCTGAGGGAAAAGTCAGCAGTGAAAGCGTTGGTCACTCAGTCGTGTCTGACTCTTTGCAACCCCATGGCCTGCAGCCTGCCAGAACCTTCTGTCCATGAGGATTCTCCAGGCAAGAATAGCGCCGTGCCCTGCTCCAGGGGATCTTCTCAACCAAGGGATTGAATCCAGGTCTCCTGCATTGCAGGCAGATTCTTTACCATCTGAGCCACTAGGTGCTTTAAATAAGAGAAAATTTATCAAATCATAATCAAAAGAGGGTGGGAAAAGGGGGGCAGTCAGATCGGAGAATGGGAGGCCATGCCACATGTCAGCTGCCCTGCTCTCTTTTGTTCTGAAAGATTCAATGCTAATGTGTAATTTTTGTGTGTGGTAAAATATACATAACATGAAACTTACCGTTTTAACTATTTTTTATGCATACAACTCAATGGCATTAAGTACATTCACATCATTGTGTAACCATCACCACCACCCATCTCCAGGGCTCTTTCATCACTCCAACACTAAGCACCTTTCACATACAGCCTTCAGTGGTACCTGCCTCATGACCCCTGCTTAATGGATATGAAATCCCAGCTCCTCATATCCAGAGCTCAGAGCTCCTCACATATCTCTCTCACTCACTCCACTGATCTGCTTAAGTCTCTTTACTTTGCTGTTAAAGATTTGCTATGAATGAATTCTGTTCCCAAAAAATTCCTATGATGGCACATTGACAACCAGAACCTTAGAATCTGGTGACAGAACCTTTAAAGAGCTAACTGTTACCCTTAATTAGAGTGGGTCTAATCCAATCTGACTGGTGTCCTTAGAAGAGGAGACTAAGACATAAGGACAGAAACACGGAGGTGTGCATGGACAGAGGGAGGACCATGTCCAAGGACACAGCAAGGAAGCTGTCATCAGAAGATAAGGAGAAGGTCTAAGGAGAAACCAAACTGCCCACACCTTGATCATGAGAGTCCAGCCTTTAGAACTGTAAGAAAATGAATTTCTATTATTTTTGCACTGCTACCCCAGCGCTGCCATCTCTAACAACCTGCTGTGACTGAATGTTTGTGTCCTCAAAATATATACATTGAAACCTAATCTTCACTATGAAGGTACTGGAGATGGGGCCATTGGGAGGTGAGGTCATGAGGGTGGAGTCTGCCTGCATGGGACTAGTGCCATTATAAAAGGGATCCACACAGCTCCCTCACCCCTTCCACCTCATGAGGACACACGAATTGGGTCCTCACCAAACACCATCTCTGCCAACACCCTCACCTTGGACTTTCCCAGGCTCTGGTCTCTGTGAGAGCAGCCTGGACAGACACAGCCCCAGCAAACTAACACAGGACCTGACAGCGAGAATTCCCAAACAGCTTCTCTCTGCTGTACAGCCTGCTTCCTCCAGGTGAGGACGTGCCTTCTGTTCTCACAGCCTCGCTTCCTGTGCTTCTACTCTTCCTCCAGCAAAGAGAACTGGGTCATCTTCTCAACCTCCACATACATACCCAGCATGCACACCCCTAGGGCACTTCCCGCCCAACCCCGGGGCACAGGGAGCTGTCCAACATCCACTTCCATTCAGCACTTATTATCCTGTATAGAAACCTCTAAACCCTGACTCAGCTGACCTTTTCCCAGGCAACTGCCTTAACAAACTCCACATGGAGACAGATTCCTCAGAGGCTGAAATGAGAGCTGAGCATCCTAAGTCTCCCTTACGCTGCCCAGTGTGATCCTTCCCCTCTCCTGGCTCTCCGTCCTCGTAAACTAAGAGGTTTCCTGCAGTAGCATCTGTAAGGGCATTGATCTCAGTGCACACAGCAGGGCATTAATAAGTGCAGCTGGAAGGCTCATTGGCCTTAACAAGGTGGACAACCGCAAGGTAAGCAACCATGGGGTAGGTGTGCATGCTGTTTTTGCAAAAGCAAGCTCATGAGGCTTTCAAAAAGGCTAGTCTAGACTCCATCAGAGGCTTCAGTCAGCATGTATTAGGACAAGTTATTCACAGAAAAGCATAAGAGTTGTTCCACTTCAGTCATTCTGTAGCCAGGCAAGAGCAATTTGTATTCCAGAAACACAAAAACGAAAGTCGAGATTTCCACCAGATTCTAGATCTCTAGTTCCACATTCAAGCTAACCCTACATCATGGGTCTAAGTATTAATTCAAGTAAGCATCCATGAAGCAATGCTAAACGATTAAATTCATGCTTAGATGTGGAATAAATTAGTCTTAATTCTAGGCCTTATTAAGAATTTCCAAACCTACAGAATAATAAGCACAAACCAACAGGGCCTTTCCACAGAACCCCTGTGTCAGTACCGAAAATTTTGCTTCTTATGTGCCTTAAACACATGATGGAGGAAAAGGACTGACACTAAGTACTAGATTACTGGGTCCAACTCTACGATTTAAAAACCATTCATCATCTTTCTTATTTCAAGGGTATGGATCCATCACAGTGTCTGGTTATCAACTGCAGGTCATGGGAAAATCTCCCATCTATTCCTCACTCCCTGAAGTACAGACCCCACTGTCCTTCACACATTGGAAGCACCTCTTGTATTTTCCTGTCCTGACCTCAGTGTGACGCAAAATTTCTCTACTATGGATCTTCTGTGGAGGGAAGGGAGGGAAGGGAGGGAAGAGAGAGACACCAGGGCAGAGCGAGCTGAGTCTCCTGAGGCACAAAGGCTTTCCTGAGCTCTCTTCCGCAATCTCTACAGGGTTCCTGGAAAGCAGAGATTACAGAAAATAGAAGCAAACTCACTGTTCGAACAAGTATCTGCTGACTCCTACATCCACTGCGCTGAGCGGATCGTCCAGGAGGTAGATGTCTGCATCCTGATACACGGCTCTAGAAAACATATAGAGTCGTCAGGAGAGGACACTTCACACTCCCTGGGTCTCATCTCTGAGTCATGATGGCATCCAGCAACTCCAGGTTCATTCCAGGAGCCCAGGGAAAGAGGCAAGACCCTGCTTCACACAGGCCCACCCGGTGAGCAGGGTCTGCGTGCTCATGTCCAATAGGAGCCGCAGAGGAGGAGGGGCAGGATGGCAACTGAAACCCCATTTACCTGGCGAGGCTGACCCGGGCTTTCTGTCCTTCACTCAGTGGGGTTCCCCGGTCTCCTATCTTAGTTAGATCATTTTCCTTCAAAAGCTGTAAATCCTACATGGAGATAGAAAAGGAAAGGAAAAAAAAGATCTAAAATAAGTTCTCCTGCCATCCTAACTTTTTAGCATCAGTTCTCCCCACAGTGTTTGATCAACAATGACGAGTATATTTCATAGTGGCTAAACCATACCAGTGAACAATTTTAAAAATCCTCAGGGTTCTTTTTTTGTTTTCATTCTGTAGTTTTTCCCAACATTTATGCATCTGACCATTCTAACAGATATTTATTGTGGGTCAATATACACCAGGCATTGTTCTGGTCACAATGAATTCAACCATGAGGAAACAAAGCCCCTAGAGTTTCTCTCCACAGTAACAGATGGTCAATACGGAAAATTAACTTTAGTGTAAGTACTGAGGATGAGAAGGAAAAGGAAGCGAGCTCAGGGGGATGGAGAGTAAAGGAGGGAAGTGAGTCCACACTCGGGTGTGAGGGCTCTGCTCAGAGAGGGGTTGAGCAGATCCGGGGGAGGGGCTCAGGCAGACCTGGAGAGGCTGCTCCACACAGAGGGATGGGCGAGTACAGGGGCCACGGGGAGATGCCCAAGGGGTTCAGGACAAGCAAGGAGGCAGGAGAGCGGAGCTGAGTAAGAATGAGGGGAGTGAGGGCAGAGACAGAGCAGGACGAACCTGGGTCACTCCAGTAACAGGGGGAGAGGGAGAAGGGAGGATTGACCTGGTCTGAGATTTCTACAGACTCACTCCTGTGCTTTGCAGAAAACAAGCAGTAAGGGGGAATGAGTGAGGGTAGATACAAGTAAGGAGGCTACTGGAATAATCTAAGTGAGAGATGACGGTGGCCAGGACCACAGTGGGAGCAGCAGGGATGGAGAGATGGAGCACACTCCAGACACATTCTGAAGGCAGAGTCTGTAAAACCTGCTAATGGGATGGATGTGGGTTGTAAGAAGAGCACCATGGTGTTGGGAGCATGAGGAAGAACAGGGTCACCATTTACTGAGTTGTTACTGATGAAAGTCAAAGTGAAAGTCGCTTAGTCATGTCTGACTCTTTGTGCCTCCATGGAATTCTCCAGGCCAGAATACTGGAGTGGGTAGCCTTTCCCTTATCCAGGTGATCTTCCCAACCCAGGGATCAAACCCAGGTCTCCCACACTGCAAGTGGATTCTTTACCAACTGAGCTATCAGGAAAGCTCTGCTACTGATGACTGATGCCTGTTTTCTCATTAATCCAACAGGGGGACCCCATTCACAGTGTAAATGTGACCATGAGGACAAGAAAGAGAGTGTCTCCATCATAACCCTCCCTGACAGCCACAAAGACACACAGACATACACAGGTTCCCTGCTCACTCAAAGCTTAATAAGGGAGGATCAAATGAAAAGCAGCAATTGCTCTGTCATGAAAATTCATTATTTCATCTTATTTCTTCATCAAGCTCAGAGGTTAATACCATCTCTCCCTCCCAGTTTTCATATCATTTTAAGATAGGCTCCAGCCATACATACACACACACTGTTTTCTGGGCCTCCATTTCACTGTTGACAGTCCTTGCAAACTGTTATTAGGTTTTATCCTTTAATTTTATTAATGTATCTTTCTGGTTTCCTTCCCCAAATAGCATCACATTATAGCATAGCAATCACAACATGCTCTAGAAAAAGCACTGAAATTCACTCTTTCACTTAGCACAGTCCGAGCATAAGAAACAGGCTCTCTTCAACTCTGGTGGTAGGACTTTGAGTGTGTTGCTGACTTTGCAAATTACTAATGGACAAGTCCCAGATGGGAAGGACATTTTAAAGGATTTGAGGTAAAATCCAAATCAGGCTAATTTCCCAGCCACGATTTTCTGATTAGGTTAAATGAAAAAGCCTGACTTGAGCATATATTGCAATTCTTCCCACTGACAGGAAAGTGTTCTTGTTCATGTTATTTTCCTCTAAGTTAAATTTAAACAATTTTCACTGAACAACAGATACACAAACTAGAGGCAAACTAGGAAATGAAGAAGCTGGTTTGATACCATCTCCCAGAAACATATCAAGGGCCCTTCAGCAATGGTGGAGACTTAACAGTAGAAACGCAACGGAGCAGTCGTTGAAACAGTTGATGAGCGCCCTGGCAGAGGAGGGCTGGATTCCGGGGTCAAACAATGGAAGGTCACACCTTCCTTTACCGCTTGTCTTCCTTTTGGAATGGCCCCTCCTCTGATGGCCTGTCAATATCCTGCTCATCCTTCCAGGCTCAGCCCAAACACACTCTCCATGAAACCATCCTGGAGTCACTCTCTTCCTGCTGGGTTCCTAAGGCTTTGTGTACATTTCTTCTGAAGGACCTGTCCTATTATGATCAATAATTTGTATGCATGCACATAGCTTCTCTCAGCTCCTGGTGGGTAAGGTCTGTGCACCAAGCACTATGTTGCACCCTAACACTGATTATCTTTAATCTTTGCAACAAGCTATCTGGTAAGTACTGACCCCATTTCCCAGATGAGGAAACTGGGACTAAATGAGGTCACGTCACTGTTCTGAGGGTCAGTTCAGTTCAGTTGCTCAGTCGTGTCCGACTCTTTGCAACCCCATTGACTGCAGCAAGCCAGGCCTCCCTGTCCATTGCCCACTCCCAGAGTTTACTCAAACTTATGTCCATTGAGTCGGTGATGCCATCCAACCAACTCATCCTCTGCCATCCTCTTTTCCTCCTGCCTTCAGTCTTTCCAAACATCACGGTCTTTTCTAATGAGTTAGTTCTTCATATCAGGTGGCCAAATTATTGGAGTTTCAGCTTCAGCATCAGTCCATCCAATGAACATTCCAGACTGATTTCCTTTAGGATGGACTTGTTGGATCTCCTTGCAGTCCGAGGGACTCTCAAGAGCCTTCTCCAACACCACAGTTCAAAAGCATCATTTCTTCGAGGCTCACCTTTCTTTATAGTCCAACTCTCACAGCCATACATGACTATTGGAAAAACCATAGCTTTCACTAGATGGACCTTTGTTGGCAAGTAATGTCTCTGCTTTTTAATATGCTGTCTAGGTTGGTCATAACTTTCCTTCCAAGGAGTAACTGTCTTTAAATTTCATGGCTGCAATAACAAACTGCAGTGATTTTGGAGCCCCCCCAAAATAAAGTCTGTCACCGTTCCTACTGTTTCCCAATCTATTTGCCATGAAGTGAGGGGACCAGATGCCATGATCTTCATTTTCTGAATGTTGAGTCTTAAGCCAACTTTTTCACTCTCCTCTTTCACTTTCATAACAGGCTCTTTGTTCTTCACTTTCTGCCATAAGGGTGGTGTCATCTGCATATCTGTTTTTTATATCTCTCCCAGCAATCTTGATTCTAGCTTGGGCTTCATCCAGCCCAGCATTTTTCATGATGTGGTCTGCATATAAGTTAAATAAACATGGTGATAATATACAGTCTTGACGTACTCCTTTCCTGATTTGGAACTAGTCTGTTGTTCAATGTCCAGTTCTATCTGTTGCTTCCTGACTTGCATACAGATTTCTCAAGAGGCAGGTCAGGTGGTCTGGTATTTCAACCTCTTGAAGAATTTTCCAGAGTTTGTTGAGGTCCACACAGTCAAAGGTTTTGGCATAGTCAATAAAACAGAAATAGATGCTTTTTGGAACTCTCTTGCTCTTTTGATGATCCAGTAGATGTTGGCAATTTGATCTCTGGTTCCTCTGCCTTTTCTAAAACCAGCTTGAGCATCTGGAAGTTCACAATTCACATACTGTTGAAGCCTGACTTGGAGAATTTTGAGCATTACTTTGCTAGCGTGTGAGATGAGTGCAATTGTGTGGTAGTTTGAGCATTCTTTGGCATTGCCTTTCTTTGGGATTGGAATGAAAACTGAACTTTTCTAGTCCTGTGGCCACTGCTGAGTTTTCCAAATTTGCTGGCATATTGAGTGAACCACTTACACAGCATCGTCTCTTAGGATTTGAAATAGCTCAACTGGAATTCCATCACCTCCACTAGCTTTGTTCATAATAATACTTCCTAAGGCCCACTTGACTTTGCATTCCAGGATGTCTGGCTCTAGGTGAGTGATCACACCATTGTGATTATCGGGGTGGTGAAGATCTTTTTTGTATAGTTCTTCTGTGTATTCTCGCCAACTCTTCTTAATATCTTCTGCTTCTGTTAGGTCCATACCATTTCTGTCCTTTATCGAGCCCATCTTTGCATGAAATGTTCCCTTGATATCTCTAATTTTCTTGAAGAGATCTCTAGTCTTTCCCATTCTATTGTTTTCCTCTTTTTCTTTGCACTGATCGCTGAGGAAGGCTTTCTTATCTCTCCTTGCTATTCTTTGGAACTCTGCATTCAAATTGGTATATCTTTCCTTTTTGGCTATTGAACAGAAGAACTAGAATCTGACCCAGCTCATGTCAGTTCAGAGACATCTGCTCTTTCACATCATACTGCCTCTAGTTTCCATGCTTATCCATGGTGTTGTGCTGCCTCTCAGTTGAGGAAGTTTAGAAGTAAGAATTTCTTGAAAAGTGAGCAATGGATGAAGGTGTAAAGGGGCATGTAAACAGAGACCCTGACCAGGGTGTGCCTCTTTCTTCACCAGAAAAGCAAGGTCACGAAAGAAACAGGCACACTCTGCCTGGGTCTCTGGAATTTGTTTGGTTTTATTTTAGAGGTTTTTTTTCCATCTTTATTATTTATTGAAGGTTTTTCATGTTAATAAACTCACATACATTAGGTGATAAGACTAGAAAAAATAGTAATTAACAGATTCATAATTAGCCATGTGCACATATGCATGTGGTCATTCTTCAGTGAAGTTCTAAAGCTCTTTTTTTTTTTAGGGGATTATCAGTTTATTCTTTATTTTTTTATTTTTTCACTTTACAATATTGTATTGGTTATGCCATACCCTGTAGTTAGCACCAACTACATAGGAAGGGGCCTACAGACCTTGAGAAGTACAAGCCAGACCAAGGAACTATATGAAAATGAACTGACCCCACACTGCCCACAACAGCTCTAGAGAAATTCCTAGATATATTTTTACTATTATCATTTTTTAAATTTGAACAAATTTTTTATTATTTTTTAAGCCCCCTATTACTCCTTTAATTTTCATTTTTATAACATACTCAGTTCAGTTCAGTCACTCAGCTGTGTCTGACTCTTTGCAACCCCATGAATCACAGCACGCCAGGCCTCCCTGTCCATCATCAACTCCCAGAGTTCACTCAGACTCATGTCCATTGAGTCAGTAATGCCATCCAGCCATCTCATCCTCTGTTGTCCCTTTCTTCTCCTACCCCCAATTCCTCCCAGCATCAAAGTCTTTTCCAATGAATCAACTCTTTGCATGAGGTGGCCAGAGTAGTGGAGTTTCAGCTTTAGCATCATTTCCTCCAAAGAAATCCCAGGGTTGATCTCCTTCAGAATGGATTGGTTGGATCTCCTTGCAGTCCAAGGGACTCTCAAGAGTCTTCTCCAACACCACAGTTCAAAAGCATCTATTCTTTGGCGCTCAGTCTTCTTCACAGTCCAACTCTCACATCCATACATGACTACTGGAAAAACCATAGCCTTGACTAGATGGACCTTAGTCAGCAAAGTAATGTCTCTGCTTTTGAATATGCTACCTAGGTTGCTCACAACTTTTCTTCCAAGGAGTAACCCTCTTTTAATTTCATGGCTGCAAACACCATCTACCTTGCAAAAAAAAAAAAAAAAAGACCCTATTTTTAAAGCAAACTTCATATATATATATATATATATTATAATTTTTGTGACTCTTTTTTCTTTAATATTGTATTTTTTAGAATCTAACTTCTACTCTAGATTTTTAATCTTTGCTTTTTGGTATTTGTTCTCAACTTTGTATCTTTAAGAACCCAATCTTCAGTATCCATTTTTACTTGGGAGAGAGATCACTGGTCTCTGGAATTTGATCTGGGTGTCAGGAGCTGGAAGTGATTAAGGTAAAGAGGAAATGCCCGAAATCTGTTTACTCCAAACCCTACCTTCCATGGAATCTAGGGTTATGCAGAAACAGATCTGAACTTGAGCTGCAAATGCAGAGATGAGCTGTTTGACCCCCTCAAGTCTCAGTTTCTCCTACTATAAAATGAAGATAGGAACATCAAGGACACTCATAAAGAATTAATAAATCATATTCCTGTTTATGTATGTGCACGTGTGAGAGACAGACACAAAAATGATTTGCACATAGACTCTGAATAAATGGAAGCTATTGTCTCACTGTTTCACATTTGTTTCCCCTCTTCTTTTCTTATGCAGTCTATGCACCATTTAATAAAAATCTAGCTCATTCCTTCGAACTTCACATCATTTCTGCAAAAGCACAATCTCTCATTAACACAAGCCCAGGAGAAAGAAATAGCAGCCATTAAATGAATAATTCTGTTCTGTCCATATTATCATAAAACGCTGCTCACCTGATACCATCTATGATGTTCAAGCCATCGTTCAAGCAGAATTACTATTTCGTCACAAAGAGAGTTTGGAGCCTTTAACACCAAACCTTTGAAAGTCTGTCCCAGCCTTTTCCTCACAGTATAAAAGAATAGTCAGATGTCCAGACTGCCCTGAAGAGACCAGGGGGAGCCCTTTGAAACTGTTTTTCACTGATGTTTATAACCCAAGAGAATAACGAACTATTTACCGGTATTTACATTTTGCTTTCTTTCTGTCAAAATATGTTTTATCAGATAAGTTTAGTTTTCCTGATTCATTCACTAATTTCATCTAAATCCTAATATAGAGTTAAACATTTCACTTTGCCATTTTCTGTGAAAATTGATGCACTTTCTGAAAACAATCTCTTCTCCAACAAAATGATGCAGTATTAAGAAGAAACATAAGTATTCTATTTTCTTTAAATAATAAATTATAAATCAAAAATGAAGTAAAGAGGGAAACCTACAGACTGAAAGGGATCGAGGAGGCAACAACTAAGCACAATGGACAGACTTTGTGTGGAATCTGATTCCAACATCAGTGAACAAGATTTCTCAGTGAGATGTCTAACAACCTGTAAACTCAGATTAGAAGATTGATAACATTCAGGGTTATTTTTCAGGTGAAATAATGTGGTGATTATTTTTCCAAAGAGAAAAGATTTTTTTCTCTTAGAGGAAATTAATGAAATGTTGACAGTGAACTAATATGATGTCTAGGATCTGCTCCAGAATAATCTAGGTTGAGGGTGGGGCAGGCAGAAGGCAGGGGTAGACATGCAGCAAGACCAGCCAACAGCTAATACTGGCTGAAGCTGGGGGTGGTACATGAGGGTTCATTACACTTTGCTTGCTATTTTAGAAATTTCTGTATTTGTTGAAAGTGAATGAAACTTCACAGAATGGACTGATCCCCTCAAGGGGAAAAAAAAAAAGGCATTCTGTGAGTCTTATCACATCAGGATTAAAACAGCAATATACCTGTGTATATACAGTATATATATATATATATACACACACACTGTATATAACACTATATACCTGCATATTTACCCGGAAGATCAGCTTCAAATAATCAGCAACAATCAAAGATTTTTCAAATTAAATAAATAAATAAATAAAAACTCTCAACAAATCTTGTAGGTTAAACCAATACTATCATTATTTAAAATTCAAGTATATCCAACTTAGGAGTCATTACTCACCTCTTTCAAAGCACAAGCCTTTATTACTTTTTCATATCGTTCTTCTTCATATTTCTTCCCAAATAAAATGTTACTCCTCACAGTTCCTGAGAACACCCAAGGCTGCTGAGAAACATACACGATCCTCCCGTGCACGCTGACCTGTCCCTGGCTAGGGGGCAGCTCCCCCAGCAGAGCATGTAACAGGGACGACTGAAACAGACAGCAACACACACATGTGAACAGAGAGCACTCAGGACGGAAGAATGCCGCAGCACAGCTGACCCCACCCTGGCACTTGATACATGATAGAACGCTTGTGTTTAGAACAGGATAAAGTATAGTTCTGGCTGCTGCTGCTGCTAAGTCGCTTCAGTCGTGTCTGACTCTGTGTGACCCCATAGACGGCAGCCCACCAGGCTCCCCCGTCCCTGGGATTCTCCAGGCAAGAACACTGGAGTGGGTTGCCATTTCCTTCTCCAACGAATGAAAGTGAAGTCGCTCAGTCGTGTCCAATTCTTAGCGATCCTATGGACTGCAGCCCACCAGGCTCCTCCGTCGGTGGGATTTTCCAGGCAAGAGTACTGGAGTGGGGTGCCATTGCCTTCTCCAGTTGCAACCAAAAAGTTGAAAATAACACTGTTGGTCAATGTAAACCTACAGTTGACAAGAAATACTAATAAAATGCTATAACAATCTACTGTGCCCAAGAATTTCCCCCAAATGAAGCGCTATACTCAACAAAGACTAAATAAGAATGTTTAACATTCTTAACTAGCAGAGCAGCCCAGCAGGATGTGTATTTCTTGCATCTGATGCTTAGGCAGCTATTCCTACATCTGGGTATCCTTCACTTGACAAATACTTGTTCTTAAAAAGCTACATGTGAAAACTATATCCAAAGATGATTATTAAAAGAACTCTGAAGTGAGTTGTGTCCAAAGAGCAAAAGTCCATCACAGAAGAAATCATCAACCTCTCCTGTACACACTTACATTTTTTTTTTACTTTTAAATTTTTATTTTTACTTTGTTTTACTTTACAATACTGTATTGGTTTTGCCATACATTGACGATTTCTGTATTTTGTTGTACAGAACACAAGAGACTAAGTGCGTGTACACATGTCCTTCAAATCTTGTACATCACACAGATGTGGTGTGTCTGTGTCCCCACATCACAGTGCTAGGGCACTGGGCTAAAATAATCTGCCTGCATATCTGTCTCACCCCAGAACCTGGTTGTCTCTGGATGGCAGAGGTGTCAGGGCCTTGCTCACATCTCTGCCTTTAGCTCCAGCACATGGCTGCACAGTCACTACATGTGCACTGAGCAGGTCAAGTCAAGTCATGTGAGAAAATACTCAAAGCTTCCTGGAAGGGCCTTCACAATCTCCAGACTTCCTGGAGGGACCACTGTCACAAAAAGAAGTCCCCACTGTCTCATTCTGTCCTGAATAGATGTCACATACATAATTTCCTTCACTGAGACATCCAAACTCCCGACAAGCTGTTCCCAACTGTGCAACATGAAACACGAAGAAGGAAAACACAGTGTGCATTTACCCAGATTCATGTGGCCATGAAACCTTCTTGCAAAACGAATGTCCCATGGAACACACCTAGAGGAAAGTGATTCTAGATTTGCCCTGTTCAAACTGTGTTATACACGGCTTTAGGCTCAACTCTTAGGAATTTTTAAAAATATTTATTTATTTACTTTTGGCTGTCGAGTTATAGTTGCAATACTTAAGATCTTTCATTGCAGCACACAGGTTTAGTTGCCCCGAGGCATGTGGGATCTTAGTTCCCTGACCAGGGATCCAACCCATGTCCCCTGCATTGGAGGGCAGATTCTTAACCACTGGACTACCAGGGAAGTCCCTCAACTCTGAGAATTTAACAGGGGCTGTGGCGTTGCAACAAGCTGACCAAGGTATCATGACTTACCTTTCCTGCTCCCACAGGTCCAACCACAGCTAACAGTTCACCAGGTCTGACAGTAAATGAAACGTCTTGTAGGGTTGGAGTTTCTAATTCCTGCAAATTAAAGTTTATAAATATCTGCCCATTTCAATAAAGTAACACACATTACTTCAGAAAGTGGAGAAAATAGCAAAATAGTCATTGATATGCTAAACATAGTCCACATTTTTCTCCTTCCTATTTTAAGATAATGTGTTCTACAGGACTTTTCATCCAATCTTTTCTCTTCCAAGGTCTGAAACAACTTCAGTTGCCTTTAGAAGGCTCCTTTTACCAGCTATCCATATGGACACAGTATTAGATAGCCACAGAATTTAGCAGTTGAAATGACAAGTTGAAATTTGAAATGTGAATTTTCTGATGTATACTTATTAAAATAATATACTTAATAGAATAGTCAATATAGGAAGTTTTTAATCATTTATGTTTGCATTATGACCCTTGGTTTTAACTATTTCATTAATCTCCACGATGTTGCAGCTTAAGTACATCATGAGCCTGGCCCTCTACTAATAAATTGAAACCTCCACTATCTCTCCATTTTCATTTGATAAAGAATGAATCTCAGTAATGCTAAGGAAGCAGGTCACTTTGTATGATGCAGTCTTTCTTAGCAAAGTAACTCATAAATACTCGTCAAAGCTCTAACTTCACAAGAGCTCTAATTTAACACCAGCAATGACAACAAAAAAATAGGGAATTAAGAAATTAATTATGACTTTGTGGGTCAGAGTAATAAAACCTCAATTTTAATATGTGTCATATGCGTTACCTGTCCTGGCTAAACAGGGGCCATAAAGTACTTCTGCTGTAAGAAAGCAAAAAAACATGGAGGTACATGCAACAGCACACAATCCAATGTGAGGGAGGTCATGCCAATTACAGGTCATATTCCTGAGAGACTTAAGGGTGTGTGTAGGTATTTACATGTTCTTAGTGTTAAGAAAATTGTCAGTAACTGATAATTTTTGTTTTTAAAGAGAGGTTACAGTTCATCAGTTAAATGCCCAAAAAACTAAAAGTACAAAGTCTGGACAAACTATTGGGATAATCTTCAAAATGAAAAATATTCTCTGGGAAGAACTGAATTATAAAACATTAACTTTTTTTTTCTTTTCTTTTTTAGAAATGTTTTGCCATTGGTGTACATGTGTACCCCATCCTGAACCCCCCTCCAACCTCCCTCCCCATCCCATCCTTCTGGGTTGTCCCAGTACACCTGCTTTGAATGCCCTGTTTCATGCATTGAACTTTGACTGGTCATCTATTTCACATATGGTAATATATATGTTTCAATACTATTCTCTCAAATCATCCAACCCTCACCTTCTCCAACAGAGTCCAAAAATCTGTTCTTTATATCTGTGTCTCTTTTGCTGTCTTGCATATAAGTTTGTCGTTACCATCTTTCTAAATTCCATGTATATGTGTTACTATACTGTATTGGTATTTTTCTTTCTGACTTACTTCACTCTGTATAAGCTCCGGTTTCATCTACCTCATTAGAACTGATTCAAATGTGTTCTTTTTAATCGCTGAGTAATATTGTGTATATGTACCACAACTTCTTTATCCCTTCATCTGTCAATGGATATCGAGGTCGCTTCCATGTCCTACCTATTATAAACAGTGCTGCAATGAACAATGGGATACATGTATCATTTTCAATTTTGGTTTCCTCAGGGTATATACCTCAGAGTGGGACTGTTGGGTCATATGGCCAGTACTCTTGCCTGGAAACTCCCATGGATGGAGGAGCCTGGTTGGCTGCAGTCCATGGGGTCACTAAGGGTTGGACACGACTGAGTGACTTCACTTTCACTTTTCACTTTCATTCATTGGAGAAGGAAATGGCAACCCACTCCAGTGTTCTTGTATGGAGAATTGCAAGGACAAAAGAGACTGGTGGGCTGCCGTCTATGGGGTCGCACAGAATCGGACACAACTGGAGCGACTTAGCAGCAGCAGCAGCAGCAGCATGGTGGTTTTATTCCTAACTTTTTAAGGAATCTCCATACCATCTTCCATAGTGGCTGTATCAATTTACATTCCCACCAACAGTGCAAGAGTGTTCCCTTTTCTACACATCCTCTCCAGCATTTATTGTTTGTAGACTTTTTGATGATGGCCATTCTGATCAGTGTGAGGTGATATCTCATTTTCATTTTGATTTGCATTTCTCTAATAATGAGTGATGTTGAGCATCTTTTCATGTGTTTGTGAGCCATCTGTATGTCTTCTTTGGAGAAATGTCTGTTTAGGTCTTTTTCCCACTCTTTTATTGGGTTGCTTGTTTTTTTGGCATTGAGTTGTACGAGCTATTCATATATTTTTGAAAGTAATCCCTTGTCAGTTGTTTCATTTGCTATTATTTTCTCCCATTCTGAAGACTGTCTTTAAATCTTGCTTATAGTTTCCTTTGAAGTACAAAAGCTTTTAAATTTAACCAGGTCCCACTTGTTTACTTTTATTTTTATTTCTGTTACTCTAGGAGGTGGTCATAGAGGATCGTGCTTTGATTTATCTCATTGAGTGTTCTGCCTGTGTTTTCCTTTAAGAGTTTTATAGTCTCTGGTCTTACATTTAGGTCTTTAGTTCATTTTGAGTTTATCTTTGTGTATGGTGTTAAGAAGTGTTCTAATTCCATTCTTTTACAATGTAGCTGTCAAGTTATCCCAGCACCATTTATTGAAGAGGCTGTCTTTGCCCCATTATATATTCTTGCCTCCTTTGTCAAAAATAAGGTACCCATAGTTGCATGGGTTTATTTCTGGGCTTTCTATCTTGTTCCATTGGTCTATATTTCTGTTTTTGTTCTAGTACCATATTGTCTTGATGACTGTAGCTTTGCAGTATAATCTGAAATCAGGAAAGTTGATTCCTTCAACTCCATTCTTCTTTCTCAGGACTGCTTTGGCTATTTGGGATCTTTTGTTTTTCCATAAGAATTGTGAAATTTTTGTTCTAGCTCCATGAAAAATGCCATTAGTAACTTGATAGGGATTGCATTGAATCTTTGGTAGTATAGTCATTTTCACAATATTGATTCTTCCTACCCAGAAACATGGAATATCTCTTCATCTGTTTATGTTGTCTTGAACATAAACATACTAAAAAACATTCTAAAATATGTCTAAAACATTAACATATGAAAACAATGACAATTATTTTTCATCACTAAAAAGGAGACTTGGATATTATAGGAATACAAATCTATCAATAAGAAGCTAGATTTTTAAACATGAGAAATTTTTTTAAGTTTCTGCACTCCTTTCTTGTCTGATACTGAAAGTTCTATTTTACTACTTTCACTCAGTTATGACAACAAAATAATGAACCACATACATTCAGCTTCCTGTCCCCACACCTCACAGTTTCCCAGGGCCAGACACTGAGCTCCCTCCCTGTTCAGGCTTCAGAATCTGGCATTGCTCTGCCATTTTGTCTCTCCAGTCCTGTAAATTCTAACATTTACAAACATATATACTCTAAGTTCAAGATATGCTAATATGTTGAAAGCTCTCTTGAAAATGAAAGAGAACATGTCAAAAGTCTTAAGCTGATTTTACATGTAATCTCTGTTAGTTGCAAATTTTATCTCTGATTTTGAGAATTTTTATAACATACTTTCAGTAAATGTGCAAGTCACATTTTACACCATGTGTAAATTCTCCAATAAATCTATGTCACAGTTATCTATTAGCAGTCATGATCTAGGAATGGAGGACTTATTACCTTATCCCAAAAAGCAGTAAAATCTTTCATGTGCACGACTGTCTTATCATCTGATGGCAGTCGAGTGTTAAGCTGTGATATCTCATCAAGTAACAAAAAGTTCTATGGAAAAAGGAAAAACATAGACAGCTTAGTCTTCAGGATGAAATACAAACAAAATAATTGCTTCCTTGGAATTTTCAGTAAAAATCTATACAAGCTACAAATTGTTTTGCCATTTGTACTTGAAGTGTTGGCTCACATCAGAACAAACTAATATATACAATAATATATACTATTATTACAGCACTTAGTATGTACATTCATAATATAGGACATATAGTATTCATAGAGTTCTTTATATAAGGGAGTGTGTGTGTGTGTATATAATGTGTGTATTTGCATGTGTATGTATGATATAAGTAGAGTGCCTGGCCATGAGTCTATCTGCAACTTTCTCAACATTTCTCAGTGTACAGGTTTTTCCCTAAGGAGAAAATATAGCTCCAAAATCCAACACATTTAGAACCTGGACATTTATATTGCTTTAGTCTTGTGTTACCAGCAATAAACATGGGAGCTGATAGGAAATTATTCCATACATATTTACTGAATAATGACCATGTGACACTGCTAGGAACATAGAGAGGAAGGCCATTCCCAGGCCTTCTTCAATCAGGTGGCACAAGACAGGCTGTAAACACAAGACCTACAGAGAAGCTGAATGAAAACTCTGGCTCTACTGTGGGTCATGACCCTCACGTGAGCACTCAAGACCACTCTGCTTTTCTCATGTGTGTTAAATCAATATCACTGCTTTTCATTAACTATCACTTGTTATCATTCTAAAAAGAAAATGTTCTTATTAAAATTCTACCTCTTAAAAATACTTCACAAGCATCTTTTCACTATCACTTATCTCTTCTCTTTAGTCAGTGCCTTCTCTCCAACTCAACAGGAATGGCTGCATCTTCCACTTCTTGCTATTTTCACAGCACTTAGCAGTCATTCAATGTGATTTAGCTGAATAATACCAAGTCAAAATACAAAATAATATCAAATACAAAAAAGATATGTCCTAACCCCAGCTAGCTCAAAATGTGACTCTATTTGGAAATAGGGTTGTTATAGGTGTAATCCATTAAGGTGAGATCACAGTGGAGTAGGGTGGGCCCTGAATCCAACATGATTAGTGCCCTTATAAGAAGAGAGATGCAGAGACAGACACACCAGCAAAAAACAGCCAGATGATGATGGAGACAGAGGCTGGAGTGATGGCAGTTACAACCCTAGGAAAAACAAGGTTTGTCTGAAACCATTTAAGTTAACAGAGCTGACAAAGGAGTGCCCCTTACAGTATTTAGAGAGATTGCAGCCCTGCTGATACCTTGATTTCAGACTTTCAGCCTCCAGGTCTGTGAAACAATATACTTCTGTGATTTTAGGTCTTGTGGTTTGTGTTACTTTGTAAAGGCAGCCCCAGGAAGAGAATATAGAGCCTTACAAGGACTCTTGCATGAGAGAAAAGCAAACTATCCTTGTAAGCAGCTTTAATATGGGCAATTCCAAGACCCAGAGGCAAACCAAATCCCTACTAACACAGGGGCAACTGATAAAAGCTTCTGGGGATGTTTGAGAAAGAAAACATTTGAATAGGAACCTACTCCCCTAAAATCATAAACATCCTTCAAGTCCTTGATATTCTCATCTATCATACCACAGAGCTACACGTGTGATTGCAATCTTCCTCTTCAAAAGAACAATTGGCAAAAACTGATCATGAAAACCTGCTTCTGTGGGAAAGAAAAGCAGTACCCTTGCATTTCTCTCAAAGACCAGCAGCCAGGAGATAAGATCCTCTCATCCAGGCTCACTGAGAATCTAACATGGGACACAGCTACTCCTCCCTGCCCCAAGCCCGTGTCCAGCAGGAGGCAGGTTGGACAGATGGTTTTCTGAAGACTCCTCTGCAGGCTCTCAAGCACCACAGCCTGAGTTCTCTCTCCACATCACCTCTCCCATCATCAGTCATGTAGCAGCTCTTGTCTATTCTGCCATAGCTCATTCATCTCCTAATTTTCCTTTTCTCTTGAAGCAACATAATTTCAGAGTCTAACTTACTATTAATCATTTCAAATACTGATACAATGTTTTTGGGTTTTTACCCTAGTTCCTTCCCTAGACACCCCCCCCCCAACAGCACTCCTTCCTAATCTCTTTACAATACCTCTGGGAATGTTCACCATACTTAATATCCCCCAGTGATCCATAAGCACCTAAGTCCACACTCCCCAGGTAGCCTCTGCCTGGACACCCTGAGTACTAACCCACCCACCCTTCCAGTCCATCTCAAAAGCTAGTCCTCCTGGGAACCTGTCAGGACATCGCCAGCTGGCACTGTCCTTCCTACCCCTGAATCCCATGAGGGATTCTCCTATATGTCACACAGGAGATATAGACACTACATCACTCACACACTTACAGACACTAGTTCCAACTCCAACAGAGACCAAGCCTTGTACAGAGTCAGCAAATCATGGGTAAGGGAAGGAATAGATTACAGGGCTCTTCAAATCCATCCAACCTGCATTGCTACAGCTTTACATAGACTGAGCTAACACAGCAACAAGCAAAAAGTTGTATGCATATATTGTACATGCATATATTGTACATCTTCTCTAGACAGAATCAAATGCCAGTTTCAGCTTAAATATGTTACCAAGACAAAAACTCAATATTCAGTGTGCGCATGTGTTCAGTTCAGTTGCTCAGTCATGTCCAACTCTTTGCGACCCCATGGACTACAGCATGCCAGGCTTCCCTGTCCATCACCAACTCCTGGAGCTTGCTCAAACTCATGTCCATCGAGTCAGTGATACCAGACACCATTAGTGTGTACACAGTAGGACAGAAATTCCCAGAACTTCTCCACAAATAATAGGTTTGAGTGAGGAAATATGTCACAATCTTCCAGGGGTTAAATGAGATTCCAACACATAACCAGCTTGTAAAGGTGTCAGAAGTGCTGGCTGGATTTTTTTCTAGGGCTCAGGCTGATTTTTTTTTTTTTTTTTTTAAAGCTGAAAATAAATTACAGATGATGTGCAGACCCAGAACAGATCGTATGGGAAAATACCAAAGTCAGAACTTCAGCCAAAAAGATTGACTTCCCAGTGGCTGGTGGGGGAAAATCTAAGCCGTTTTATGAATAATAAAACTTCAGAGACACATTTTACTGGATGTGAAAGTCATTGAAGACTTATAGTGCTTTCAAGATATTTACAATCCTATTGGACTCATTCAAAGAAAAGAGCTTCAGTCCATTTTCCTTATTAAGATAAAATAGAGGGACTTCTGGGGCCTATAAAGTCACAGTAAATCATTCATATTTTGTACATGGGAAAAATGACATAGAAAAGCACATGTAAACAAGAAGACACAACACTATGAAGACCATGTGTAGGTCTGCCCTTGGGGATGGACCACCGCACCCCCTCCAAGGTGGGCAGGGGTAGTGGGTTTCCTTCCTGGGGCTGCCAGGCATGACCTGAGCAGAAATTCTGGATGATAAACCATCTAGTCTACTGAGCCCCAGGCTTCAGGAGGCTGTGGGGCAGCAGGGCTCAACACCACACTGTGTTCCAAACTCTACATGCCCACCACTCCCCCAGCCCATCTGTGGTCAAATCTTGCCCAGTTCTGACCACCTGGTCAGTAAACTCAGTTGACCTTTTCTTCCACTTCTGTGGCCCTTTTCACCTTCTAGTTGGGCATCATCACATCTAAGTGAGAGGCAGGGAAAGGAAGAAAATGATTATCCGATAATTGCTGCTACTTGTTAGATAACAGGACAGGAGGTTGAATCTGGCCAATGGCTGCTCAGTGAGGTGGGTCTTACAGCAAACACTGAGTATTTCAAAAATACTCTCAGAATCCAAAACCACGTCCAGGCCAGTCATCTCCTCAGATTTGTTTCTCTCTTAGCATTCCTTATTATAGTGAATCCAGGTGATTTTACAGTCTGAAAAAGCAAAGCAGCCTGACATCCACCTCTCCTCTCCCTGCTCCTAATACCCAACTCAAAATGTGCCCCTGAGTGGCTCTCAAATCTGGCCAAGTCTCTCTATTTCACCCTAAACCAAACCACATCATCTCGTCCCTGGACCATGTTCTGCATTAGCCTCCTGACACACTCATCTTCCTGTCTCTGCTCTGAGTCCCTAACCTACCTCATTGCCCTGTTCCCCAGGCTGCAGCCAGGCTGACTTTTGAGATGATAAAAACCTTAATGTTTCCTGTAGGATCCTGTATGGGCCCCTGCTCAGGCCTCCAGCTCTCTACTCTGCAGCCTCAGACATTTCTGGTTCCTCAAATGCACGGATCCCCCTTCTTATCCACAAAAGGCCTTTGTCACATGACCATCCCCAGGGAAATGTGAAGCATCAGCTTCCCATCTCCCACACCCCTACACATGGAATTCTCCAAGTAACTTGCTTAGCCTTCCCTGCTCAAACTTCTCAACACAACCTCCAAAACTACACCAGTGACTCTGCCAAAGCAACTCATGGCCCCTCAGACTTTTCCTTCCAAGAACTATTGACACAGAAATGCACACCAGGTATCACTGTTTGATGCTTTATTAACCTCCCACTTGATGAAACATAAATTGCAAGTAGGAAGGACTTCTCTGCAGTTGCTTACCTGCCACTGTATATACTCATCTGTACCATACTCAAGGCTGCACCAGACTTGTTATTCTGTGGAATGATTGGATGAATAAATTCAAATTTGACCCCCAAAAGTCAAACATAAATCAAGACAGCTTTTTCCTCTCAACTAATTTTAGTTTTTAAATGGTCCTGTTGTCTTTTGCATTTGCTAAGGTATCTTTTAGATTTCTTTCTACAACTAGGGCAATGTTTCCCAAACATGATTTATTTTCAGGGACACAGGGGCACTTATTAAAGACATAGGTAAGTTGGACCCCAGCAAAGGAATAGTGAATCAGAGACTCCAAGATGTGATAATTTAGTTTTAATAAGCACATCAGGTGGTCCTCATGGACTAGAGACCTACATTCTTTATAGGGTAGTAAAACTAAATGGGTTGAAGAAGTTTCTATTAATAGGATCTAAAAGAAAAAAAAAATACTTTCAAGATTACTTCAACACACCATGGAGCAGTTTCCAACACAAACAATCTCACCACACTTATTCTCAGCTATTTGCCATGCCTTTACTGCAAACTACCATCAACAGATCTCTAAATTCCAAGACCACCTTCTGGCCATGAAGAGAAAATTTAGATGTTTTTCCAAAATCAAAGGTGTGTCCTTCATCAGGACACAAAGCAGCCTGACAAAGTCAGCACCAGGAAAATTCAAAGTTCTCCCCAGGCCATAATTTTAATGTTATTGCACACACCTACACAGGTAGAAGTCTCAGGCCTTAGACACTGAGTTCATTTTAGTAGAAAAGAAATAAAAATCCACCCAAGTATTTGAGCACAATTCTCTGAAAACCTTCTACAGGACCCCTTTCCCACTACACTCTCTGGTGCATCACATCATCCATCAGAGAATCCCAGTTATCACTGTCTCCACTTCAACCATGCTTAATGGTTAGGTATTTGCAGGATCCCAGACATGATGGAGCTGGAAGGTCCCTTCAGTTACACATTTTCTGAGCATTTGCTTTTTCTGAGCACTACGAAAATGAAGAAGGCACTGTCTGCAAGAAGTCTGGAGTTCAGGGAAGGAAAGAAATCCATGAACACACAGCTTAGCGAGGACAAAGTCACATCCAGGAGCTCAAAGGAAGATATGGAGATTCAATAGGGTGTGATAGTTAATTTTATTAACCAGACACTTGGCAGATCAGCCCCCAGACACTTGCTCAAACACATATTACAGTGAAAGCATTTTTAGATGAGATTGACATTTAAATCAGTAGAGTCTGAGTAAATAAGATTATCCTCCATTACGTGGGTGGGCCTCAGCCAGTTAGTCAAAGGTCTTAAGAGAAACTAGACTGACCAACTCCAAAGAGGAGGGAATTCTGTCTCAAGAGCACCTTCAGACTAGAGATGAATTTTAGCATAAAGCCTCATGGTATAAATCTTCTTTTATGATGGCCATCAAGACAGACTAATTGTGTTAAACAAGTAAGAGTGTTTCTAGTTTACTACAAGGCCCAGGAGCCAGGCCAGCAGGAGCTACATGAACACCTGGCTGTGCAGGGCACAGCTAGCTCCTCTCTTTAGAGAGCAGGTCCACCAAGTGCACTCGGGCTGGGTTCAGATACACAGATGGATGCACAAAACAAGCAGAAGATTCAGACCTATCCCCACACTGGATAAGATTCAGCCCCCTGATTTGACACTCCCATCAAGGCACAATGTTCCAGGAATGCCTATCTCCAATCTGCTCCCTCCTCTGCATTTCTCCAGCTTCTAGTGCAGACTGACCCACCCTGGGCCTTTGTAGGGACCCAGTCATTTTCTGTAACTGTTATCTCAGTCAATCCAGCATTTATTTGATACCCATGATGTGTCCAGCATGAACCAGGCACTACGCTAAAGAAGCACTACAGACAGTCTGCTGTCAAGGGCTCAGAACACTCCCAGGGAGTCAGCATCAACCCCACCTGACATGAGGCTGGCTGTGCACATAGATGGAAACCCCAGATCAATGTTAACAAACGTGCTGGGAGAGGGTCATAGGGCTGCTGGAGGCTCAGAAGCATTTACTTAAATCAAGGACAGAAGAGAAAGCAATCCAAGAGGCTGAACAGAGTGAGCCAAGACCTCAAAGTAGGGATGGATATGGCAAGTCACAGGCAAGCCCCTTTCCTCCTTCCCATCCCAGTCCCCAGGTGCTGAGAAACAGAGACCAGTGGAGCCCAGAGTTTAAAACTTGATTCTTCAAAAAGCAGGGACTTCAAAGGTCTTCAGAGTAAGAAAAGATGATAAAAATCATACTTAATGAGATAGTCCACATGACAGAAGGTACAGAGAAAGCAATGTAACAATGGTTAAGAAATCAGGCTTTGGTCAGAATCCTATTTCTGTCATTTGCAAGCTGTGTGAGGATGGGTGAGCTATTTCAACTGATACAAGAACCTGTTTCCTTATCTGTAAAGCAGCAACACTAATGTTTACCCACTCAATTGCTTTCCTGATTAAATGAGATGGCGTGATGCATAAAGGGCTCAAGAGGGCCCAGACCACAAGTAGATCACTGGTAGCCATGATCAAAGACAGCAGCTGCAGCAGCAGTAATAACAAAACCACAATAGCACAACACACATATGAAGCTTCCAACTGGATAGGTTAATGTGTCACTAAGAATGTCACTACAGTCCAAGGATTTTCCTAAATGTCTATTTCAAGATGTGAAAGCCATGAAAAAGGAATTTTTTAACAAGTTGCATGGACCAAGCCTCATAAGTGTTGCTAGAAGCCCCCATCAGAAAGAATGACAAACTCAGGGAACCAGAACTGACCCCATATGACTGATGTGTTTTATGTGAAATGGTTTTTTATAGCATAGAAATTTCCATCACAAAAAAGATTGGCTTTTATGACAAGACCCAAAAATAAAATATAATCACATGGAGAACTATCTAACTTCACTAGAGATCTATTACTAGTTGCCCATCACTGTGGAGAAGTAGAAACAAGTCAGATTTTTCATAAAGCCTAGACATTCAAGCTCATGCCCAGGCTGACTCACAGAACCAGTTTATTTAATTTTAGATTTATTCACAAACACATGAATAACTGATCACCTACTGTGTGCCAGACCCTTGTCTTGGTGATGTAAATTATTTGCCCAAGGCAATTTAGGGACAACCAGGAAAAAAAAAACATAGTGGATATGGTGGGAATCACAAATTTGAAGGGAAGAGTCCAGCTACAGACAGAATTAAGCAGTGAAAAGAGGCAGAGAGGAAAAGGCAGATCCGAAAGGCAAGCTCAGAAATTAACAAGCAAACCACTTATGCAGGAAAGAACCCGTTTCCAACAGAGAACTAAGTAAATCTTCCTGCCCAAGGAGCAAGGAGTTCTCAGAAAGTTTTTTCCCTCCCAGCCCAGAGAGGAATCCTGTTCACTCCAGGACTGTGCACAGTCACTGTCTAGTCATTTGAGTTAGCACAGGAGAGGCAACCTGTTCGCTTCTCTTGTTTTTAGACATATTAATCACCCTGACATCATCACTTGTATGTAGAGAGTCCTGTGTTGTTGCTACTGCTGCCAATAAATGAGCAGGAACTTATGATATTTATAATATACTCTATCAAAGAAGAGAGGGGAGTATATAAGAGAGTTTGGAATGACTACCAGCTTTGGCACAGAGCTAAACCTCATCTAACTGGCACACAGTCACACCAAATAAAAGAAGGCATTTTATGTAAAATACACCTACAACTTTAAAAAGTTATTTGTTCCCAAACCTTGATTCTTCGGATACTGACGATGGCCTCTGACACTTTCTCGATGGCCATGGGGAAGTAGAGGGTGCTTGTAAACCGCAGAGCCTCATACAGCGTCACCACCACAAACACTTGGCTGGCTGTAATCACCTTGTTGAAAGCCACATTGGTGGCGAAGGTGACAAAAATCATGATTTTGGTTACAGCAAAAAATGATGCCAAATTCATTCCTCTAAGGTAGGAACTATGCAGAATCTTGGAAATTTCCTTCCTGCAAAAGAGAGTAGAAACTAGATTTTAAAACAATCACCTACATCCAAGGCATGAATTCCAGCGCCCTGTGTGAGTGGCCCCTTTTGAGGGAGTGGGCACAGATAAACTATCCCTCACATCATGGGGACGCTACACAGTGCACACCCGGAGGTCTGCCCCCAAACCAGGACCACACTCTGCAGCACCACTTCACTCTTCCAACTAGAAGAAGACTTAGAGTCACACTTTTTTAAACATTTTGGACCAATGAGACTGAGTTTGAACATTCATTCAACAAGCACTCAAAACCACAAGTCCTGGACCAGGCTCCTCACTGATGACAGAAAGACACAGCCCATCCCCTCCAGGAGCTCATGAACTTGTAGATGAAGAGAATAAGACACCCCAAAACTGTGACACACCAAGACATTAGACAGAGGCAGTCACACAGCCCCCACAGGAGCTCAGAGCAGAGATGTGTAACATGGAGCAGTGGAGTGAGAGCAAGTTGCACGAATGTGGATCTTGAGAAGACAAGCTGGAGTCAGGGTTGGCAGAGGCCAGAGAATAAGGAAGGTGGGAGTGTATTCCCATCAGAGGGAGGGCCCCACAAAGGTGCAAAGTAAGAAGTGACAGGGAGCTGCCAGAGAATTCTAAGTGCCCTGTGCTGGAATAAAACACTCATCAGACATTTAAATGAAAGATGGAAAAGTATTCTACAAAGAAAAAGCAAACAACATAGTGTTTTCATGGCTCTGTTTGGAATGAATAATAATGATTCATAAAGTTTTGCCTGATACAGTTACATCCAATCTCCAAAATCTCACCATTTGTGCTACATCAAACTATAGTTTTAGTTTTAATGTCATCATCTCAAATACTAGTACCTCCTGTGGAGAAGGAAATGGCAACCCACTCCAGTATTCTTGCCTGGAAAATCCCATGGACAGAGGAGCCTGGCAGGCTATACTACATGGGGTCATAAAGAGACGGACACAATTTAGAGACTAAATAATGACAACAAGTCCATCCTGTACCCTGCATTGACAACAGGCAAAAGCCACCTGCTTCAAGAGAAGAGAGAAAACCAGCTTCTGCCCAGGATCCTGAAATTGTAAAAAGCAGAGGACATCAGCTGGGGCAGAGAGAGGAAATTCCTCACACACAAACTCCACCAATATAGGACAGAGAGACAGAAAATCCACTTGCTATCATCATCAGAAGAAAAGGCCTTGTACTTTTCAGCTAAAGACTGTCCAGCAATTACATACTCTGCTATCTGAAACATTTAGCCGTCAACCATCATGTCTCTGTTGATGTTTCTGTATTGGGTAAGAAAATAAAACTTACCTTGTGGAGTTCTTTTGTAATTGATTTCCATACATGACAAAACTTTATAGACAGTGAAAAAGCTAAGGAGTATTATTACATAAAAATAAATATAAAAGACAAGGAAAAAATACTAACATCTTGAAATTACTGCTTTTGGGGGGTTTCTGGTACTAAGAAATACTTGGAAATTCATTTCTATATAAGTAAGAAGCACATATAAATTTTTCCTTTAAGAAGACAGTAAGTGGAAGAGCAGGTTAAAATGACATCTCTCCTATTCTACTTAAACTTTCTGCCACATGTTGGGGGTGGAGTGCATAGAATTTAAGTTCATCGTAATGTGAAAAACTTGGTAAGACTTCAAAATTCATTCAGAAAAGCCAACTGTAGTAATGTAGGTGAACCTAGAACCTGTTATACAGAGTGAGGTAAGTCAGAAAGAGAAAAGCAAATATTAATGCATATATATGGAATCTAGAAAAACAGAACTGATGAACCTATTCACAGAGAATAAATGGAGACACAGATGCAGAAAACAATCCCAGAGACACAAAGCGGGAGGGAGAAGGTAGGAAAAATTGAGAAAGTAGCATTGACATGTATATGCTGTCATGTGTAAAATAGATAACTAGCAGGAAGCTGCTATATAACACAGGGAGTCTAGCCTGATGCTTTGTGATGAGCCAGAGAGGTGGAATGGGGGTGGAAGGCAGAGATTCAAGAAGGTGGGGATAGATATATATATAATTATGACTGATTCACCTTGATGTATAGCAGAGACCACCACAACATTGTAAAGTAATTATCCTCAAAAAATAATAAGTAAATTCAGAAAAAATGTGGAGGGGAGTACAAAAATATGGTGTGATATATACAAAAACTTACCTTCTCAAGCTGGTAATGAGGTCTATAAGTGACTTTTCCCAAGCATACATTTTTACTGTTCTGATGCCACTTATAAATTCATTCATGGTCCTGATCCTGTCATCTGTGAGAGCTGCGGTCTTACTCCTAAGGGGACAGACGTGAGACATAAGCCTTAGTTATCACAGCCTAACTTTCTGTAGCATCAGCAACAGGGGACATGGGGAGGGACCAGAGATCAAACGATTCCCTACAGCTCTTCTGTGCTGACATCACACGCAGGTCCTACTCAAAGTACAAATGGAGAAAAAGATTTCTAGGAAGTCAACAACTCAGCCTAATGCAAAGACTAACTCAGAGAACTTGCAGTATCAGCCAAGGAAGACCTGAAGTGAGTCAGATACAAACCATCTGCCCAAGAAGATGGTGGTTAAACAGGACAGGCAAAAAGGAATTTAACAGGAAGACAGTGTCTGTGCTGTAATAAAATAGGATTAAAATTCTGGGGAACAGAAAAAATGAGGCTATTAATAAAATCAGGAAAGGAGAACAAGAAAAACTTCGGAGACCTTGTAGCACTGGAATAGGGCCTCAAAGGATAAGGAACATCTCTCCACAGCAAAGAGAGGAAAAGAAAATTCAAGTAAAGAAAAATACCACATGTAATGGTACACACAGACATAAAAGAACTTAACTAGCTTCAAACAACACACCTTCACCACCTGACAATCTGAACAATGACCCACTCACAACCCTCTGGAACCTGCCTCAGCT